>NC_039261.1:24957056-24985670 GCF_003368295.1 Carassius auratus | reverse complement strand
TGTCTCCTGATAGCGGTACGGTCTCCCAGATCCGACTCTGTCACTGGAGTGATGTAATATCATCTCATGTTTTGGTTGGACACAAGGTGTGGCATGGTTTCTTCACTGAGCGTGTGTGTTTTCAGGTTCTGTTGTAAACCAGGAGGATGTCTGGAGACACACGAGACTCGCAGATTAGGCTCACAGAAGGTCAATTCCTCGAATAATGAGGTTCATTCTTACGTCTTTTGTCCTAACGAAGATCCTTCTGCGATCGGAATCTCATTCCCGCCAGGTTACTGTAACAGGATTTCCTTAACGGAGGAGCAGTTGGGCTTGAGCGGTGACTTTAGGTGGAGTTTGTTCGGTTCTGCTGCATTGTTTAGAGTAAAGACTGTGTCCTTTGGCTTTTACAGGACCTGGGAAGTTTTCTGTGGCAACTCTGGTGTAATTAAGGAAGCGCAGTACACACACACACACACAACACACACACACCACCCACTATCGCTCTCTGTGCAGACACGCAGGAAGGGAACACTTTCGTGTGCTCTCGTGGTCTCTGGACTGGATCTCCACCCAGCGTGAGAAGCCACAGGTGGAGACTTAAACACACACTGTTGTCCCGCTGATCCTCCACAGCTGGACATCAACTGAGCAACTAATGCAACCGCTTAACTAGTCCACTCTTTCATAGAAAACTACAAGTCCTTTGCATTTGAAACATAAAAAAAGGATTTAAAGATGCAATTAAAAATTAATTACAGTGTTTTCTGCTCACCAAGCTTGCATTTATTTGATCAAAAATATAGTAAAAAATGTTTCATTTTATTGCAGTTTAAAATAACTGTTTTCTGTGTGGAATAAATATTTAAAATGTTAATTTATTTCTGTTGATGCACCGCTGTATTTTCAGCATCATTACTACAGTCTTCAGTGTCACCATGATCTTCAGAAATCATTCAGAATCCTTCAAAAATAATTTATTTTGAAATAAAATCTATAATGAAATATAATGTTAATAATATATTTTGTAACATTATATTTGCAATATTTGTTAATATTATATTATATAGTATACATTTTAACATTATATTCTATATACATTATATTTACAATGCATCCTTGCTGAATAAAATGTTAAAAAAAAAAAAATATTCTAAATGAATAAAAATCAAACACTAAACACTCAAATAAATCATGTATTATACTGTATAATATGGAGTAGATAAAAACACATTAAAGTATTACATTATTAAATATATTGCATGTAACATTTATTTCATTCTTAAAATGATATTTAAAGACTTTTTTATTTCAATTTATTTTTACATTTATGTATGTATATATATATATATTACATTTTAATAATAACCATATACATTTAAACATTTTTTTTTTTTGGTTTGATATTCAAAAAGGTCATGTTTGGTGAAGAACAATGTGAAGATCTGAAGAAGAGTGTAGAGATCATGGGTTTGAGTCTCAGTGAAAGCATGAACTGATAAGAAGCAAACCCTGAATGCTTTCAGTAGAAGCATCAGCCGAATGCATCAAGTACTGTACGTGTCAGACAGAGAGGAAGAAGAAAGCAGAGGTAACGTCCTGGAGACGCAGAGCTGGGTTTCCCTGCAGGAACTGGAGGATGGGAAGGTTATGATATAATCTGCTTTAGCTGCTGGTTCTGGGTGAGCACTGAACCCTCATTATCTCTGAAATACTTCACTCTGATTGGTCAGTCTCATCCTTCTGTGGTGAAATATGACACTAAACAGTATAACTGACTTTCCTGTGCATCTGTAGTCCAGCTTCATCATCACAGGCATGCTTTATTTGTATTTTATGGAGTGTGTCCCTGCAGATCCTGTGGGACTCGTTCAAACGTTCACAATGTACCGCTTCTGTTACGTAAAGCTCTCCCGCTGCCAGCCTAGAAACGGAAAAAAGCATTTCTCATCAACATTGACATTTAAATGCGAGTTGATTTTGGAAAGGCTCGAGAGAAACAGTTTGTTATCGTTTGCATCGCCAACATTTTTTCCCAGCAGCCTCTGGCCCGTTGTGCGCTAATGTTCGTTTTTTTTGTGGAATTGCGTAACTGGAGTAAAATCTTATTAGCGTTGCTTTTTTCCAAACACATTTCAGGAGGACCAGCGTACTCCATCTGATATCCGTGCTTGTTTCGGAAGTGTCTTGGGAATGTTTGGGAAACACTCCGTGTTTGTTCCGGTTTGAGTAATTTGTGGTCAGACTTGAAGTATTTTTGGAATCTTCAGGAGTTTTTTTTGGAATTCTGATTGCGGTGAAGTAACAGTGAATTCCGAGGAGGTCGTGTCCTTCGTTAGGAGGTCAGAGGTCATGTTTGTGTCTGTCTGGACGCAGATAATCCATCTGTTTCCCGTCCTGGCGCTCTGGTGATTGAGAGATGACTCCTGCGGCGTCCCAGCATCCTTTGCTCCGCAGGCAGCAGACTCTCGACTGAAGGTCGTTCAGCGATGGAAGAGAGTTTGGGCTGCTGATGGATGTTGTATATTTTAGTGAAGTGGTTCCAGAACATTTTGTCCAGGGTTTGGAAGCCTGTGGGGTCCGAGCGTCGATAGTCACACACCACCGCTCATTTCTTACATTTCAATGGGTTTGGATTGCATCACATGCTTGCTGCTTGGAATACAGTACAGTATTTGAAGGACTTGTTCTGTGTTAGAAAGGCTAATAATGTTTAGTTTACATCAAAGATGCCAAAACTACTGAAGCTGGTAAAACCTGTTAGGAATAGGAAACAAGAAACACAAAATATTTATTTATGAAAACAGTAGCTGAAAATGATTAAATCATTGTTTGAGGTAAAAACGTATTTGCATTAGTCTCTTATTTACTTAAAATAACATGCGCTGATAAAACGTGCCGCTTGATTCAATAGCAGAATGATTATGTGATTCTCCATCATGTCACAGAGCAGGTTTGACAGTATCTGAAGTATCTGCACCTGCAGGTCACATTAAAACTGGGATGTGAGCCGGATCTCAAACACAAAGCCTTCTGATGCCACGGATCGGCGTCTTTCTTTTGTGCAGCAAACCACTGTGCATCTGAATGAGAGTCGTGATCCTCACCTGTGTGTGTGGTGTGTGTGTGTGATATTTCCTAATCCCTTTCCTGGCTTTTATCTTCTTCAAAACGCGTCTGAGACACACACAAACACGTCAGGTGTGTGTCTGAAACACTGCTCGGAGCATCAGCAAACACTGACTGAGTTGCCTTTCATTCATTATAAATGCAAAGATCATTTAGCACGAACTGTTTTGAAGTTCACTTGTTATTTTGTAAGAGGAACAGGCTGAAATTGATGGGTGTGTTTTGTGAAGTTTGATTTCGGGGAAATATATTTTTGCAGCATTTTTGTGTGCAGGATTGAGTTTCTGAGTGTAATGACTCTCGTTTCTCTCTAATGACGTGCTGCTAGATTGAAACTGAAAGTGAGAGTTTGAGTGTGACAGAAATGCATTGTGGAAACTTGTTCAGGAAAACATGCTGTGATATATTGCATGCAAGCCTGATTTGGGTTTGATTGCACCCTGTTTTCCCAATAGAAGAAGTTTTTTGTGTAGTTTGCAACTGAAAAAAAAATCTTTTAATGAAAGAATCAAAAGTTTGCCATACTCCAATCTTTTTCTAGACTGTTTTAAAATCGTTCAGAATTAATGGACCATTCATTTATGAATTATTCATGAATGTTTCATTCTATTGAGTTGAATATGAATCATTTGATTCAGTTCAGTAGCCTGTATGAAAGGTGACATAATGTGTTTTTTTTTCTTTTATGAACTGAAATAAGTAAGATATATATTGTGTGTAATTATGTTGAATGTTGAATTTAAAGTAACTATTAGTATTCACATTCTTAATATTTGCCCTAGTTTTTCTTGCTATATCATGAGTATTATTCATTATTGATCAATGACTTGTTCTTTTGAGTTGATTCAGTTGATTCAGTTCACATAGGCAGTTTTAAAGACAGAGTGTTCACTTGTTTGAATGAATTGTTCAATGTCTGTTTCAGTGAGATTGAAGGCGTTGTGTTTGCTGTGATGGGTGAGTGATTCGGGTGTGTTGTCGTTCTCTCAGGCGCAGGGCGAGGGCGTCGTACGAGTCTGTCTGAAGGAGCGGGGTCAAGACGTGCTGGTTCTCCAGAGAGTCCCATCAGATCCAGCGTCTCCACAAACAGCTGGAGTCAAAGACGAGGACAGTGATAAGAGGTGAGGCCACGCCCCTTTATATAGCCCCTCCTCTGTGTTTACATGTCCTTAAGCTCCGCCCCTCCTCCAATCAATCTCTCTTTCTCTCAAGTGGCTTTATTGGCATTACATTAATGTTACAGTATTGCTGAAGCATTCACATGTGTAAAATACAGAATATTTTACACCACAAAAGCAATAAATGAGTTTTAAATGAGAGAAAATAAATAAATAAATCCAATGCCAATAAAAAATGACAACATAATATTAATATTAATTATTATAATTACAGTTATTATACAATGAAGAATGTCAAAATAAAGCAAATGGATTAGTGCAGTCAAAGGATGTTTTATTTAAGTCGTGGTCACTGAGTCGATATTTTGAAAGGATTTGAAGAGTTCATGTGCAAAAGCAGATAACTCCGTTTTAAATGATTTTCAAAAAGCATGTTTTTTCATTTGTGCATTCCAGTTAATATCAATCAAACTGCAGTCAGATATTTTTATTAGGTAAAAAAGGTTATTAGGTTATCTTTTTGTAAATCAGTTCCTACTTTTTCTTTCTTTCAGTTGTTTGATTGATAAGTACTTTGCCAATTTGGTGGTTCTATTTAGGTTTGGAGGTCAGATATGTTTATCATAATTATACTTCAGATTGTTGTCGATTTCTTTCTGAATGTTAGGGTTGTGGGTGGAGTCCAGCTCAGCTTCTCTCTCTCTCTCTCGAACACATTCCTGGCGTTGTCTTCCTCATTACAGCTTGAGCGGGAACCGCTGAAACTTGTGTGTGCATGTAAACATGATTCTTATTTGGTGTTGGTGTGTTCTGCTGCATCAGCCGTGTTTGTCAGGTTGCTGTGAGGTTATCCAGCCCCCGGGATCGGACCCCTGCGCTGGGCATGACGCACACCTTCCTCAGACACACACCTGTCACACTTGTGCAGGCAGAGGAGGATGACTATGATGAGGAAGACTGGGAGTACTGCATTAGTCCGGAGGATGAGGATGAAATGCCCACATTTGACATTCCTCATTTTCGTTACATTGACGAGGATGAAGATGAGGATGAGGATGAGGATGATGGTTATGTTCTTAACAGCGGCTCCTGCTGGACGTGTTCCTCCTCTGAGGACGATTACCTGTTATCCGACTCTTCCTCTTCTGCTGTGTCCCGCAGGTATGTGGTGGTGTCCGGGACGCCCCAGAAGATCCTGGAGCACCTGCTGAGCGACCTGCGTCTGGACGAGCTGCAGGGGGCGACGGAGAGCAAAGAGACGGGTGAGTGTCGTGTCAGAACAGTTTTAACGCCGACAGCGTTTCTGTTGTGTGGAGTTTGTGCCTCCAGGTGTCTTGACAAGATGACTTCTGAGGATGTTTTTGAAGTTGTGCATGCAAGATCTATTGGTTACAGCTTGTTTTTTTTTTTTTTTTTTTTATTAAAGCATAATTATTCATGAGTTTGTTTGCACAATGTGTGTTTGATTCCTGAAGCTCATATGAGGAGATTTAGTCAATGCAATGCAATATCTAATTCAACATTCAATGCAATATATAGTCTCTTACTATGCATTTAGTTTGCATTTACCCGAGGTTTTAGTGCTTGCATTGAATAAGGAACAAACTCGGTGAGATGATGCGAGGTGAGGAGGAAGACACACAGAAACAGAGAAAAGCAAGCAGATAATGACTTGTTCTGTGTGCATGTGTGTGTTTAATGTATGGGTGTAACTCAATGATCCTTGTGTTTTGTATAACACACCCACAGGCCATAAATTAGCCCGCAGTGCACTGCATCCTGGGTAATTACCGGTGTGTTGGCAGCTGTGTTAAGCATTAAAACATGCCTCATGCAACAAAAGGAGAGAAAGACTTCTTGTGTTTTGTTAAAGGCCAGCAGTCTCACTGTTTCTCATTAGACACTACTGATATTACTCTCTTGTGTTTAAGTGCTGAATGCATGAGCAGTGCAGGACTGATGTAAATGTCTGAATATAACTATAGTCAGTGTTAGTGTTCAGACGTGCGTCGGTGTTCGCTGATAAGTGTTCAGAAGACTCTCTATTGTGTGTGAGATGCTGGTTCAGGAGGAACCCCGGCCGTTCAGAGAAGCCCAAGGTATTTTTAGAAGAAAGAGGTGTAGATTAAATCATTAGGACTTTAAAAGAGACTGGCTTCTGCTTCGGTGGGTGCTGCAGACTGACTGTAGATACCCCCCAAAAACTCCTGATGAACCTTTAGTGGTGTTAGCTACAAAACACATCATCTACAGTAAATGAAACGCATTTTTAATTGTTCTGCAAACCACTTAAAAAATTGATTGCAAGTCAGATTGCATATATTTTTTAGGATTTTGTATATTTTCTCAAAATATAAAAATTTTGTATTCATATCATTTTTACACTTTTTATTTCCACTGTCGAATATGTTAGTAATTACTTTAGTTAAAAAAGTATTTGTTATTTTGATTTTTTACATTTCTACAAAATTTCTATATTTAAAAATATATTTAGCACCGTCAGTAACAGTTATTTATATATATATATATATATATATATATATAACTATAAAGTAATCTATAAATTTAACATACAATTGTGTATTTAAATAGGTTGAAAGTTATATATTTATATTTAAAAATAAATTAGAATATTTTACAATATTTGTCAAAATACTATTACTTTCGTTTTATATGTATATAGTATTTATAATAAATATTAAATATTTGTAATTTGTAATGGAGTGAGATTATTTGTGAGTGAGTTTTACTAATGACATTTATGAGCTGATTTGCATATTCAGATGTTTTGGTCTTTGTTGTTAGTTAAAATCTGGACTCTCTTCCTGAACAATAAACACAGTTATGTGCCAAAGTTGAGTTCCTGTTCCTGTTTAAATCAGTAATAGTGATGCTCGCTTGATCAAACAGCTCTAACGAGCCCGGCGTTCATTACAGCTCTCATTAAACATGTCTGGCAGGAGAGTGAACATCTGATGAATTGTGTGTGATGTTTTCTTGCAGAAATGCTCCTGGATGACTTCCTGCTGACGTATCTGGTGTTCATGTCCACCAGTGAGCTCTGCCAGGCGCTGCTGGGACAATATCCTTCAGATCGCTCCAAACCTCTTGTGTGTGTGTGTGTGTGTGTGTGTGTGTGTGTGTGTGCGTGTGTGTGTGTGTGTGTGTGTGTGTGTGTGTTGTTGGTCTTTAACTGGATCTCACCTACTGCACGAAGCGCTGTCGGGGGAAGGAGGAGGGGAAGGAGGCCCTCTACAGGAAGAGGAAGGTACTGCACCTGGTGTCTCAGTGGAGCACGCTGTACAAGGACTTCCTGCGAGAGGAGGAGAACGTCAAGCCCTTCATGAAGGTCAGAACACTTACATTAGATCTGATGTATAACACACAGCTATTCTAATGTCTCTCTGTTTGCTGCTGCTGCTGCTGCTGGTTGTTTTTAATAGCCATCATCTCGTGTGTGCTTTCAAAAGTGGGTTATAATTTCTAGAAAGTAACATGTGCAATCACAGTACAGTTGTTTCATATAAGCATATCTATGTAAAATGATCACATATAACAAAATATTTATTTAAAAAATATATATTTTTACATTTATTGAATATTTTGTAACACTTTAGGACCTGTTTCTCAGTAATAACTAGTTGCTTATTAGCATGTCTATTAATAATAATATATTGTCAAACATTAGTACTTATAAAACACATATTATGCTTGACCAAGCAGAAATTTGGGGGTTATTAAATCATAGTTAATGGTTTGTTAATAGTGACCTTAAAATAAAGCGTGACCCAATATTTTGGGTAAAAATCATATTTAATATATGTATATTATTTTATTATTTAAAAAATAATTGTTTCAGGACTTTCACTGGAATTTATATATTATTGTTATATTTCTATGTTTTTTATTCAAGACTATTATTATTTTTATATTATTTTTGAAGATTTTTTTTTTACTATTTTACATAAAATGTATTCAAATTATAAAATCATATATTATATCTATATACTATTTAAATATTTTTTTTAACTACAATTATTGAATGCTGACAGTATTTTACACAATATTTACTCAAAATTAAATAATATATATATATAAAGAGAGAGCGAGAGAGAGAGAGATTTTGAAGTAGTAACAATCTAGCGCAGTTGTGTAGCCCCGCCCACAGTGAAATCTCATTGGTCCAGAACCCTCTTCCCCAGCTGCATGTTAACATCAGAAGTGTTCTGATTGGCTGAGACTGTGTTAAACTCCTGCTTCTCCTCAGGACTCGTCTCCGTCTCATGTCACGACTTGAGCTGGTTTTAATGGTTTCTCTGGTTTTCTTTCTTCTGCTCGCTGCTGAAGGCCACATACAGATCAACACTAGAAACAGTTTCAGTCGAAGCCTCATTAAAAGTGTGTTTGTGTAGCTGTGTGTAAGTGTTTATGATGTGAATATACATGTGTTTCACAGATTTCAGTCTGTCATCTTCACAAGATCACACAAATGCACATCTTGTTCCTACCTGCCTTTGTCCCACCCACCCACACACACGCACACACACACACTTGTGCAGTGTTTCCATGGCAACGGTCGTGTCATCACAGTGACGAGGCTGTTTCACGGTCGCCTGTATCATTAAACGCAGCGTTTCCAAGGTGATGGTTGCCTGGTAACAAGCAGGATGGGGCCGTGGGGGGGGGTGTTAATGGGTTCATTCAGATTCCATCAAGCGCTACAGTGCCCCTGAGAACAGTGTGTGTGTGTGTGTGTGTGTGTGTGTGTGTGGTCGCTGTTTTACAACACTGTTCCCTCACTTTGTTAGTGTTCTGACAGTGTCCTCCATGCACTGAGGGAATGTACACTATTATAAGGTACATCTCCAGTGCATGCTGGGTAATAATTGCCTCTTGACTACCCAGTGTGCATGCAAGGTCAAAACTCACACAGTCTCTCACACACACATTCAGTCGGCATCCAGCTGTGTTTTCGTTCAGAATTCTGCCTTTATAGAGACAGATAAAAAAATTGGTCAAGTAAAATAAAATGTTAAACACCAAAACATTTTATTTTTAACTACACACTACATGAACAATCATGAGTCAGTAGAGTTCATGAAGCTTGTAGATTCAGTGAAGGATTGATCAGACTCACAGTGTTTTTATTGTTAAGGATAATAAAACTAAAAGATGATTGTTGATTGAAATAAATGTTTCAAAATTTAATTTAATTTAATTTAATTTAATTTAATTTAATTTAATTTAATTTAATTTAATTTAATTTAATTTAATTTAATTTAATGAAAAACTAGTTGTAAACTTAAAAATATGAAATGTTGCCTTACAACTAAAATAAGATTAAGTACTAAAATTACTATTTTTTAGATTTTTCAAATTATAGATCTGGATTTTTATTTGATGATATGATAATTTCTGGTATATTTTTTACGTGTGCAGTGCCGAAATATAGAGATATATTAAAATCCTTATTTTATTTATTTTATTACTTAATAAAATAATATAAAATAACATGATTTGGACAGTTCTGCTGCCACAGTCTGGCTTGTGCCATATTCATCTAAATGGGAAAAGCTACTGATTCCAGTAATCGTGAAATGCCAAATATCTACAGATCAATAAGCCACCACTATAAATGCCTCTTCTTCTGTGCAGACGCTGTATCGATACGTGCTGGAAGACGTGTATGAGTTCCCCTCGCTGGAGAAAGACCTGAAGGAGTTCCAGAAACTACTGCGACGGAGACAGTGAGTCGCAAACACGTTTACATTTTTAATTTCAAGGGGTCATATGATGCGATTTCATGTCTTCCTTTCTCTTTGGAGTGTTACAACATGTTCATGAGAACATAGATAAAAACCCTTAAGTTACAAAGACTAAAGTCTCAAACCCAAAGAGATATTCTTTATCTAAGTTAAGACTCATCCACGCCCTCCTAAAATGGCTCATTTAAACACGCCCCCACATGTCTACATCACTGTGTGAGAAGATTTGCATAATAAC
Source organism: Carassius auratus (assembly GCF_003368295.1). Taxonomy (NCBI): domain Eukaryota; kingdom Metazoa; phylum Chordata; class Actinopteri; order Cypriniformes; family Cyprinidae; genus Carassius; species Carassius auratus. The sequence goes on along the minus strand of NC_039261.1, from coordinate 24,975,438 downwards.
GCCCAAATGTTCAAGCAAAGAAAGAAGGCATAACTATTATTCTTGCTGTAGTATTGTTGCTGACACCATGTCTAGGAGACGATGTGTGTTTTCAAAGTGTCAAGGGGCGTAACCTTTCCTTTACATGCTTGAGGCATTCGGCCAATCACAACACACTGAATAGTTGGCCAATCAGAGCACACCTAACTGTTCATGATATGATTCTTTAGGGTCTTAATAAACAGTCTATAATTATATATTTTGGTTTAACTTTCTCAATGCAAGCATAAAACACCACTCTTTTTATCCTGTCCAAAACATCTCTGTTCACAGCAACCCATTTCGGAGCATGTCCCTTTAAATGCTAATGAGCCCTGCTGACCCCGCCCCCTCTTCTGTGGGGTGACAAGCCGTTCTCATTTAGCCACAGAACTTGCTAACTAGCATGTTATTAGGAAAGGTGATTAGCAAAGTTTCATTTAAAAACCTTAAGATCACTTCTTCTGGAGGTGAAGCTGGATCACAAACTATTTTCGTGTACATAGATCAGGTGCATTCCCTTCAGAAACAAACGTAATCCACTGCGTCTTCAGCGGCTCAGATGCAATGTTCATTATTAGATCCAACAACAACAACACCTCAATCACTGAGGAGTCTTTCTCGTCTACATCTGCTCCTGCGGCGAAACAATAGTGGACTGATGACAGTCACTCAGGGCGGAGCTAAGGTTAAACGCAACAATTGTGGGAGGGGCCTGTCTGTATGACATCACACAGAAAGGAATCTGAGAACGACTCGATCTGAGAAAGAGGTTATCATTTATAGGGATAAAAAAACACTAGGTGGATTTTATCATTGTAGGGTAGATGTGTACACTGCCAACACACATTTATGTTCAAACAACACGTAAAAGTGAAGTTTGCATCCGAAGACCCCTTTAAGCAGGTTTTCTCTATTTGAGGAGTATAACAGAGCAAGATGAGCGTTCACGTCTCTCCTGAGCTCTCATCCTCAGGGTTTGGCAGACAGACGCTCGATATCCGTCTAAATGAGCTGACACACTCCGAGGTGTAATTATGAGCTGTAATTAGTGTGTGTGATATCTGCTGAAGTCAAGAACGGCCGTCCATCAGCTGTTTCTCCTAGAAAACAATGACACATGACTCCAGTCTCCAGTAATCTCACTTGTGTCTCCTCTGGAGGATCTTAATGGGTTAACAATGGCTCAAATTGTGCTCAGATTGGAATAAAATAAACCGAGATTAACTCAAATGTTTCTCATCAAGTCTCACATTTTTATCTGGATAGCAGTGAGATTAAATTGAGGATTGAGTCAAGAGCATTTCTCCTGAGAAAAAGACACCAGTAGTCAGTTTCAAAAGAGATCTCAACATCTCAAACTTTGCTTAGATTTGCCGATAAAACGCAGAAATCGACCAAAAACCAATTTGACCAAAATCTGGAACCAGAACAGAAATATCAATATGACCAACATTTCTCCTCAAGTTATGTCTCAATTGTTTCTCCTGGACACAAATGGAGACTTTTTCTTGAGTCTTCGGCTTTTGTATCTGAGAAAAAGACCTCAGTAATCTCATTTGTCTTCTCCAGAGTTTCAGAAACATCTCAACTATGTCTCAAAGTGTGCTCAGATTTGCCACAATACCAAAACCTGCCACCAAAAGTCAGAAATCTCAATCATTTCTCATTACTTTCTCCCAGAACCATCCTGAGTTGTATAGCTCTGCAGCTCTTACTGTATAACAACAGCCATCTGCTTTCATTTCTTCTCATGAACTTTGGGAGACACATCTGAGATGATCATTTAAAGACTGATAACTGAGTCTCTACTGAGCCAAATCACTGGCATTTGTCACGGGTAAAGACGGTGACATCTGATCCTCCTCAGAAAGGTTTTGTGTTTAAGCACTCATTTATCCTGCTAAAGTCAGACTCGTCGCTGTCTATCCGCTCGTGTTATTTGGAGCTGCGCTCTTCTGATGGATGGATGTAGAGTCAGTCTGTGTCTGTCCGGACAGATGTTAAATCAGCCGTCTCTCGCTGCATCTGTCAGACTCACATCGAGAGCGTTTCGTCAGTGTCTCTAACGGCTTTCTCTCTCTTTCTTCCCTCCAGTACGATGGACGACTATTCTCCACACCAAAAGGTTAGAGAAACTGTGGAAACCAGGAAGAGTTTACCCAAAACTGAACATTTACTGATATCATGAAATTGTTAAAATACTGAACAGTTGTTTGTTCTTCCAGAGTAAAGCGCTGTACCAGCAGCTGAGTCTGAAGGAGAACTGTGTTCCTCTCCGAGCGTCTCCCGTCGAGAGCAAAGACGGTAATACTGCTGTCTTCTCATGTCTGGGTTCTTCTGGGGTATTCTCTGTGTGACGTACACTACATGTTAATGTCTCAGACAGTGGTCTGTTGAAATATATACAAGAAAATTAGAAATCAAAGCTGTGCTGGAGCTGACAGAAGCACTGCTGAAAACCAAACTGTAGATCTAAATAGAGAATTACTACAAATAAAAATTAGTTTGATTAATACATATTTTATTTAAATTATACGTTTGAATATATCAGGACAAATTTTGGGTGTGTAAACATCATGTGGAAATCTGTAGGTCAGGTCTCTCCCTAAAATAAATTGTAATGTGTAATGTAAATGTGTGTGTGTGTGTGTGTGTGTGTGTGCGTGCCTCTCCCTGTGTGTGTGTGTGTGTTTGTGTATCTCTCTGTGTATCTCTCTCTCTCTCTCTCTGTGTGTGGTTGGTTGTGTCAGTGATGTGCCGTGTGTACGTGAGCTGTGATTCGTATCTGAGCGTGCGGGTGAAGCCTACAGTCGTGGCTCAGGAGCTGCTGCACATCGTCTCTCAGCGGATGGAGCGATGCGAGGACGACATGATGCTGCTGGCACAGACCTACAGCGGAGGTTCATACACACACACACACACACACACTCACACAGAGACACTCACACACACACACTGACCCCCTGCTCTGTCTCTCAGACAAGCGTGTTCTTCAGCCTCATGACAGTATTTACTCCGAGTCTCTGACGGCCCCCAGCAGACTGATCGCCTGCCGCAGAGACCTCAGCGAGATCCTGGTGAGACACACTACTGTAACACAAGTGTGTTCGGATCAGTGCCTGCACCTGACGATCATAACTCTCTGTGTGTGTGTGTGTGTGTCAGCCGCCGCTCACCGAGTGTCCAGATCTGGGACAGAAGCCCGTCAGACTGCTGGGGATCAACACGTGGGACGTCGCTGTGGCTCTGACCAACTTCGACTGGAATCTCTTCAACTCCATCCACGAGGTGAAGCTTCTCAGATACAGATGTTTTACATTTTTAAAGGAGAATAATTCAACATTGAAGATCTTTTAAAACATGAGATTTTTAAGCTTATATTTTTCTCTCTTATAATAATTGTTAAAAAAAATAAAACAACCAAAACCAAAATGGAATGTTTTTAAAATGTTTAAGGATATATACTAGTGGTTAAAATTTTGAAGGGTCTGTAAAAAAAAAAAACGTAATCTCTTAAAAGACGTTTCTTCCCCTCATTAGAGCTGCATTAATATACCTAATAATAAAAAAACAGTAAATATTATTAAAGTTTAGAAATGCTGTTTTCTATGTGAACATCAATTAAAATGAAACATTTCTGATTATTATCAGTGTCGAAAACAGTTGTGCTGCACAATATTTGTGTAGAAACTGTTGTGATACATTGTATTTTTCAGGATTCACAGATGAATGGAATGTTCAAAAGATTTTTTTTTTTAAATAGAATCTTTGTAACATTATAAACATCTTAACTGTCTCTTTTGATCACTTTAATGAAGCCTTGCCGAGTAAAAGTGTTAATTTCTTTAAAGACATCCCACTGACCTATGTGTGTGTGTGTGTGTGTGTGTGTGTGCTGCAGCAAGAGCTGATCTTCTACACGTTCAGCGGTCAGGCGAGCAGTGTCCACACGGTGGCGCTGGAGCAGCTGCTGCAGCGCTGTAATGAGGTCCAGCAGTGGGTGATGTCTGAGGTGCTGCTCTGTCCATCACTCAGTAAACGAGTGCAGCTCCTCAAGAAGTTCATCAAGATCGCTGCACAGTGAGTCTGATTCACCACAACACTGCTTTCACCACACACACTCATTACTCCTGTGTTTAATAACATATGAAAATATTTTTATTAATATACTGGTTCATTTTTTAATTAAATTATAATCTAATACATGAGGCATATTGATAGTTTTTGTTAATAAAATAATACATTATATTTTATTATTTTAGATTGTAGTTTATAATTAAAACATAACACTGCTTTTATGACAGGTACTGATCATTCATGTTTTATAATACAAATATATTTATTAAAATATTACATGTTTTATTTTTATTGTTTTATTAAATGTATTCATTTTATTATTATTTTATTGTTACAATATAATATGCTTTTTCTAACAGATATGACTTATTCTTAGCTCTCATACAATAAAGTGTTAAAAACAGACTGGAATACTTTATATATTAACTGGAATATATTAAATATAATATAATATAATATATTAACATATTATTAATTAAATAATTGTAATATAATATTTTATATTATTATTATTATTATTGTGAAGTATTTTTGCACTCTGGATGGTTGTGAATGAATTCTGGAGACGGTCTAATTGTTCTGATTGTACGAATAGTTTCTCTCTGGAGAAAAGCTGCTCTTTGGAGACTGACTGAATGAGGAGGTGTTTGAGTATTTAGCACAGATTTAACTGTGTGTGTGTTTAGTGTCTGCTCATGATGACTGACTCTGTGTGTGTGTGTGTGTGTGTGTTTCAGCTGTAAAGCGCAGAGGAACCTCAACTCCTCGTTTGCGATCATCATGGGGTTAAACACGGCGGCGGTCAGCCGTCTGAACCAGACCTGGGAGGTAAAGGCGCTCTGTAATCAGATGTTTATCAGCTCTGATGCAGTCAGTTCAGCAGAAGATACTCAGTCTCTGTCTCCTCTCTGCAGAAAGTTCCTGGAAAGTTCAAGAAGCTGTTCTCTGAGCTGGAGCTGCTGACTGTGAGTCAAACCCGTCTGTAAACCAGCGCTCATATCTCATCAGAAACAGAACGAGACTGATCTGATTTCTTCCTCAGGATCCATCCATGAATCACAAAGCTTACAGAGACGCTTTCAAGAAGATGAAGCCGCCCAAAATCCCCTTCATGCCTCTGCTGCTCAAAGGTTACACCCCCTTCATGAATATTTGATCTTTTATTATTTTAATATGTTTCTATTTTATTATTAGAGTATAATAATACTGCTTTTATGACCGATACTGATAGTTATTGTTTATTAAAAATATGTATATATTAAAAATATTATATTTATTCATCATTTTAGTTTATATTTCATTATTAAAATATAACAATACTGCTTTTATGACAGAAGGATTATGTTCAATATCATGATATTGATAAATTAAAAATACAAAATAGTTGAAAAAAGTTTGCACATTGGTTGTAATTATAAATAATTAATATAAAAATAAATATATAAAAAAAATATATATATAAAAAAAAATATATATATATATATATATATATATATTGTATTTAATTTTTTGTGTATATTGTATTGTTAAAATATAATGACAATGCTTTTTGATGGCAGATATGGGTTATTTTTATTTAATTGATTTATTTAATTCATTTAAAATATAAATATATATTGTTGTAGTTTAATTTTATTAAAATCTAATAATACTGCTTTTCAGGACAGATGTTGAATATTCTGTTTATTAAAATAATATTTACAAAATTATTTTTGTTTTATTTAGTTAATATATTATTATTTAAATAAAGTAATATTTTTATTTAATTAAATCATTTAAATATATTATTATTATATTTTTTTATGTTTTATTGTTAAATTAAGGTAAAAAAGAAAGGTGGAAGTCCACTTCCTGTCACCTGACCTAAATGGAAATGATGACACAGTGTTGTGATGTTGTGATCTGTGTTGGTTTTCAGATATCACCTTCATCCATGAGGGGAACAAAACATTTCACGATAATCTGGTCAACTTTGAGAAGCTGGTAAGTGTTTGGTGTGTCAGTGATTGACAGCTGTCACTCGCCATATCATCAGTGATTGACAGCTGTCACTCATCGCTCGTCAGATCATCAGTGTCACTGACGCTTGTCTCTGTTCTCAGCACATGATCGCTGATACGGTCCGACTCATTCGTCACTGCCAGACGGATCAGACAGGTCAGAAACACACCGATTATAAAATAAAAATAATTTAATTTAAAAAGTACATATAAAAAACCTCAGATTTGATCTTCAGGTCTCTTTATAAATGATTAGCTATGAAAGATTCAGATGATGATCAGCTGTTAGCATGAGTCTGGATGAGGTCAGGCTCTGTGTGAATGAATCTATGAGCTGCGTGGATGTGTGTCTTCTCAGGGAACGAGCTCTCTCCGTCAGACAGTCCTGAGGTGCGCTCCAGCATCCATTACCTGCACATCATCGACAATCAGCAGACGCTGTTCGAGCTGTCGCACAGACTGGAGCCGCGAGTCTGAGACACAGAAGAGCGCCGCCTGCTGGACAGATTCAGACTGAATCAGTGACTCTCTCAGAGCCCAGCGAATCAGTACAGACACCACCACTAAACACCGTTCTTAATGTAAAAAATCACTGGTGGTCCATGAACGCTTTTTCCTGTCCGGGGGAGAAAGTGTGAACTTTTCAGCATTGTTTTGTTGAAATGCAGTTGTCAATGTTATTTAACTTCTACCAGCAACTCTGGACCATATTTATATATAAATATATAATTTAATACTTCAGATTGTTAGGGCTGGGCGATATGATCATAAAATAATATATTAAAAATAATATAAAATTTGTAAAAAAAAGCTATTAAATTTTATTATGTAATTTTTCAGCCTTTCGGCCATGTTTAGTGTATATTAATATTTATATATTTGGAGTTAAAGGCTGATTTATTTTAGTCAATTTCAACCAATTTGTTTTAAAATTTATAATACAAGATGATAAATACAATAAATATCATGTAAACACAAGAACTGATATAAACTATATGAAAAAAATAATTGAATCATTTGAATTGATTCATTGAACTGATTCATGAAATCAAATAAGACTTGCTTTTTTAGGTCTGAAGTTCAAGACAGAAACTTGATTTCTAAATTATATAATCACACTGTTGTTTCAGTCTATGAATACTATTATATTTTGTAAACACAAAATCAAGTATAAAACGCGAACGAGTCATTGAATCATTTGAATCGAATCGACATTGAAACAGATGGTTTGAACAACCAAAGTTCAAATCAGAAACATACTGGCCAAAATAAAATCATCACAACATTGCTTCAGTCTTTAAATATACAATATTTTGTAAACACAAGTGGAAATATAACACACACAAACAAACAAATCACTGAATCATCTGAATCGATTCATCCAAGAAATGATTCATGGAAATGAATCAGATTTATTTGCTTTTCACTGCTACTGAAGTTCAAATAAACTTATTGGCCATATAAAACCATCCATTTATGTATAAATTATATTTTGTAAATACATAAAACAAATATAATCTGCAAACGAATCACTGAATCATTTGAATCAATTCACTGAAACTGAAAGTTTGAATCGATGGAAATGAATCAAACTCACACGTTAGTTCAAATCACAAACATAGAGGTGAAATAACATCACAGTGTTGCTTCATTTTATACATGTATGATGTTTTCTAACCAGAGTATATATCGCCCGGCCCTACCTTATGAACGGAGAGTGAAGGAACAAACACACCGGTGTCAAAGGTCATGACGATGATGTCATATAGAGCCAAGCGCTGGCTTCACACTGAATCGTGTTCTTGTGATTTTCTTCGATGTTTGATATTGGACATGCAGTGACGTTCCTGTGAGCCGACAGTATTATTTCCTCCGAGCCGAGGCTCTTGAAGATGTTCGTTTCGTGGAGTTTTTGCCCTTCACTCGCTCGCAGTGCTGAAGCTCATGCATGCATACTGTATTTGCACTTACATCTCTGTTTGTACATGATCGTGTAAGAATGTAGATACCTGTAAAGAAACGTGGTTTCTGTGCCAAGCACGATTATGGGAGAGCGATGCAATACGAGGAGATTTGAATCTTGTCCAGTGTTTTCTACAAGCCTTTAGCTGCAGATATGAACCCATGGATCTGAGCTGTTCCTGATTAAATGGGGATTGTGGGTTTGTAATCGATCAGCTCGGGAAAGCCTGAGTTTTAGACCATATCTGAACTTCATCAGTTTCTTCACTGCCACACACACACACACACACACACACACGTTCGCCTGAATGTGCTGCGACTGAACACACACTGCTTTTCTTATTTATGAATATATATGGCACTCGTGTTATTTTGTGATATGCTGCTGTTCACAGATAAAAGTTCAGCTCTCTGATGCTTCGGTGAATCTCACAAAAAAATGTTTAGTCACACATTTCACCCAAAAGAGTAATAAATAAATAAATTAATAATGAGAAACATTCTGTCCCAACACATTTGATTTTTTATTATTATTTAGTTTTTTTTTATTTATTATATTTTATGAAATTAGGTACTGTACAACAAATGTCTGGGTTTCCAAATAAAAAAAAACATCCTGTACCTGATATAATTGTTTTACTTTTCTTTCTTTGTTTTTTAATTTCCCTCTTTTATTGTTATTATATTTTATAAAATTAAATGCAGTACAACAAATGTTTGGGCCACATATTTTACCCCAAGGAGTAAGAAATAAACAAGTAATGAAAAAATGTCCACCCAGACACAATTTCTTTTTAATTTACTGTTTATTTTATTATTTAATTCTATTTTATAAAATTTTACTCAGTACTATTACATGTATAGGTTACAATTGAAATAATTTATATATATATATATATATATATATATATATATATATATATATAATTATAATATATATAATAATTGTATTATTATTATTATTTTAATGTATTTTATTATTTTGTTTTATTTATGCATTTATTAAAAAAATGCTTTTGTAATTAATTATGGACTAGATGTTTTATTTCTTTGTATATTTTTTATTTTCCTTTCCTTTTTTTTATATATTTTTTTTTTTACAAAATTAAAATAGTATCAAGAAATATCTTTCACAATTCTAATAATAATTTTTTGCCAAATTATGAGTTTTTTTATGTGATTAACTGTCATGAATTGATGTCATAATGTGACAAAATATAAAATTAATGTATTAATGTACCTATTTTGGACAGATTATTATTATTATTATTATTATTTATTTTATTTTTTTGTGAGATTCCCTGAGTTGAGTGAGTTATTCTGAGGTTTGAGATGTAACACACAGAGGGTCCTGGTGGATTTCGGCTGGTCTTGTGTTGTAAAACTGAAAGTGAACAGATAATTCTCCTTCTGAATGAAACTGATCTGACTGCTGTCATCATCAGGAGCACAGAAAGCCACTGAAAAGACATGTATAAGGCTTTCTGGAGTGTTGTTGTAATCTGCAAATGTAAATATAGATATGCTCTGAATATAAAACTTAATGTTAAAAAAGAGATTCAAAGCAATATATTTACAGTCTGTTGCTATAGAAACCACGTCTTTTCTATAACCTGCATTTTTACAATAATGTTCAAAAGCAAATCAATAAAAGATTTATGTAATGTTATAAGCTTCTTACATGTTTATGTTTAATCTGTTGAAGCCGTGGTAAAAAGGGCCCATTGATAACAATGCAGGATTTTACACGATGTGACTCATCGGTCTACCACTTATTATCTTTTCAATCACTTGAATTGCTAAAAGGACAAGTTACCACGTTTCAGTTTACTTCTCTTCATTAGATGGAGGAAATATAGCCATTAAAAACTCATATTCTGTGTTAAAAACTTGATTAAGTGGTAAGTCTACATCTAGATGTAACCCCTCTCACCCGGGTCCTCTCTGACGCTCCTCGCACTCTCGATGAGCGGGGCTCGAACCCGGGTCTCCGGCATGGGAGGCGGACGCACTAACAAGGAGGCTAAATGGCTACAGCCACTAGCGTCTGTCGCTAGTGCATCTCTTGAGATCAGGGAGTGAGGTTTACCTGCACAGCACTACTCGCTGGCCTCCGTTACACTCACCCCCCTAAACCTCACTCTCATCCGGGTCACGGCACCAATGTAACCCCTCTCACCCGTGTCCTCTCTGACGCTCCTCGCACTCGCTCCTCCGTTGCATAGACAAGATATATTATGTGATATTCTACAAATGATGTTCAGATATTATGATTAGGAAATAGCAAGAGATGTGGGATGGGGAGGTTAAAGGTCATCATCTTTAACCTCAGGACACAGGACACAGTAATAGGACACAGTAATATTAATTCTTCGTATTCATTCTCTACTCAGGTAACTGAATTAACTAGAGACTGTGGGACATGTGCGATTATATTCTGTTGCAAATGAAAGAGAACGAATTAAACTAATACAGAAATTATTTTGAATAGAAATTGTGACACTTAAGACAGAGCCTTCTTTTAAGTCTTTTTTATTTGATGCAACAAGCTTTGCTCAACAGCATTCTTCTGCTTATCTCTTCATAAAAATAAAAAAAAAATAACTGCAATGTATTATGTAACTGTAATGAACCCTGTTGGTCTCTACTGGTAAATGGTTGCTGATAAAGCAGCTCCTGTAGCAGCCGACGGCTTGGTTATACAACGCACTTTTTACGCACATCAACAGTCTTGAAGTCCATGTCTACTTTTCTGTTTCTTTATTTACCAAATGCAAACATTAAACGTACTTGAGAGACAGTGAACATCAAACCTGTGTGTGAGGTAAAAACTATGTGTTCCCCCACCAAACTCACTTTTAAAACACTGGTTTAAAAACACTGTGCACCTACTGCCCCCATCTGGTGACAGCCCGAAATACATATACATTGACACAGGCTCCAACAGAAGAAATGTGTTTTAGGCCAATTCTTGAAGATGACTAAGTGAGTTGGGGAGGTCATTCCACCAGGAGGGAACATTTAATTAAAAAGTCCATAAAAGTGACTGTGCTTTTTGTGGATGGCACAATCAAGCGACGTTCACTTGCAGAACGCAAGCTTCTAGAGGCACATAAGTCTGAAGTAAAAAATGTAGGTAAATGGGTGCAGAGCCATTGGTAGTTTTGTAGGCAAACATCAATGCCTTGAATTTTATGCGAGCAGCTATTGGAAGCCAGTGCAAATTGATAAACAGAGATGTGACGTGTATTCTTTTTCAGCTCATTAAAAATTAATCTTGCTGCCACGTTCTGGATTAATTGTAAAGGTTTGATAGAACTGGCTGGAAAACCTGCCAAGAGAGCATTGCAATAGTCCAACCTGGACAGAACAAGAGCTTGAACAAGGAGTTGTGCAGCATGATCCGAAAGAAATGGCTTGATCTTCTTAATGTTGAATAAAGCAAATCTGCAGGATCGGACAGTTTTAGCAATGTGGTCTGAGAAAGTCAGCTGATCATCAATCATAACTCCAAGGCTTCTAGCTATTTTTGAAGGAGTTATGGTTGATTTGCCTAACTTGATGGTGAAATTGTGATGAAACGATGGGTTTGCTGGAATCACAAGCAGTTCTGTCTTGGCAAGGTTGAGTTGAAGGTGATGGTCCTTCATCCAGCAAGAAATGTCAGTTAGACAAGCTGAGATGCGAATAGCTACCGTCGGATCATCAGGATGGAATGAGAGGTAGAGTTGAGTGTCATCAGCATAGCAGTGGTATGAAAAGCCATGTTTCTGAATGACAGAACCTAATGATGCCATGTAGACAGAGAAGAGAAGTGGTCCAAGAACTGAGCCCTGAGGCACCCCAGTAGTTAGATGTTGAGACTTGGACACCTCACCTCTCCAAGATACTCTGAAGGACCTATCTGATAAGTAACTGGAGTGTGGTTCCTGAGATGCCCTTTGCCAGTAGGGTTGATAGGAGGATATGGGTGTTAACCATGTCAAAAGCAGCGGACATATTAAGCAGGATAAGTACTGAAGATTCGGATTCTGCTCTTGCCAGTCTAAGAGCTTCAACAACTGAGAGTAAAGCAGTCTCAGTTGAATGACCACTTCTGAAGCCAGATTGGTGGCTGTCAAGGAGGTTGTTCTGTGTGAGAAAGGCAGAGACTTGTTTGAACGCAGCTCATTGAAGTGTTTTTGCAATTAAAGGAAACTGGTCTGTATATAGTTCTCTAAAAGAGATGGGTTGAGGGTGGGTTTCTTAAGTAGTGGAGTTATACGTGCCTGTCTAAATGATGAGGGGAAAACACCAGTGTGCAGGGAAGTGTTAATGTTGTGAGTGAGTGCAGGTACAACTGCAGGAGATTTCATTAACTGTATCAATGAAAAATGTGGCAATGTCGTCAGCTATTAGAAATGAACCAGGAGGGGGAGGAGGACAAATATTTAGAAGTCGCCGCTGGATATTTTACACAAAGCCAACAAGCTTACACTAGAACAGCAACTACAGCTACTACCACTCCTACGATAACAGGCCACATAGTTTCACTGTCAAAACATGTTACATCTGCACAATAAAAGGAAAAGAAATGTATAAATGCATTGAACATGTTGGCATGAGCCGAGGCACTTTAACTGTAATCATTAGTGGCAAGCAATATTAACAGTGTAGGGACGCAAATGGAATTTAGAAGTCTGTTTCTGACGCGTGCTTTGCCTTAAATAAATCAAATCATTGTCCAAAAATAAAGTCGGATATGCCAATCCATTTATTGTCCATCTGGCATTGCAAATAACAAAATAAAATAAAGTAAAAATATAACTTAAACGTAACTTTGTTTCTTCATTAATAAACAAATATTTTCATTAAAAAAAAAAACTGTTAAGAGGTACGATCACAATTTCCTCTACCTTCATCATAGCATGCACGGCACGGTCAAAAAGTTTGTTTGACCTTCCATTGCGCACCTGTAACTCATCAGCGGTTGGCTTAAATGTACTCAAAAATACTCATATGTACTCTAGTGTCACAGACACAAATTACAGTGAGATGGCTCCAACAAACAGCATTGACTATATTATTTGTTTCATATTTTATACACCAGGATTAGCTGGAAGAAGAGTAAAATATCTCAATGGGATCGTCCTGGTTGAAAAAATACAAACATTCACTCAAGCCTGAATTGAGATTTTAACTTAATTTATTGGTTCTGTCAGGCTGCTGTGAATGACCAGACAGTCATAAGATCCTTTGTGGCTTCTGTCAATCTTCACACTGGATCTGAATTTGGTCTGATTTCAGATGATATTTTGTTTTCAGTGTTAATTCTGTCCAAACTGATGTTCATCTCAATATCTCTGGGGTAGAAAAATACAATATAAAAACAAAGTTGAAGAACAATTCAATACCAACGATGCAAGCAGCATGTGGCAGGCGATCAATAACATCACAGACTTTAAAGAGAATAAACCAGCTACTGTGAACATTGCCTCCTATCTACCAGATGAGCTTAATACATTTTATTCTCGTTTCGAGGCTGACAACACCATCCACAAAGAGAACACTCCCACGGCTGCTGCAGAAGATGCGAGTGCACTCACCGTCTATGAAACGGATGTAACCCAATCCTTCCGACGAGTGAATATCCGCAAGACTGTGGGTCCTGATGGCATCCCAGGCCGTGTGCTCCGAGCATGTGCATTCCAACTAGCCGGTGTTTTCACAGACATTTTCAACCTCTCCCTCTGTCTGTCTATGGTTCCCTCGTGCTTAAAAAAATCCACTATTGTGCCCATACCAAAGAAAAACTAAATCACATGTTTAAATGACTGGAGGCCCAGTGCGCTCACACCCATCTTCAGCAAGTGTTTTGAGAGACTTGCAGTGATTACATCTGCTTTGTGCTGCCTGCCTCACTGGATCTGCTACAATTTGCATATGGTAGCAACCGTTCTACAGACGATGCTATTGCTTTCACCCTACACACTTCTCTCTCCCACCTGAAAATAAGAACATCTATGTGACAATGCTGTTTGTGGAGTACAGCTCAGCATTCAGCACCATAGTACCTGCTACATTTGTTGAGAAGCTCCAGACTCTGGGACTAAACAGATCTCTGTACAGCTGGATCCTGACAGACAGAAGTCAGATGGTCAGAATGGGGAACAACACTTACTGACCCTCAATACTGGTGCTCCTCAGGGCTGTGTCCTGAGCCCGCTCCTGTACTCCCTGTACACACATGACTGTGCAGCCAAACACAGCTCCAACGTCATCGTCAAATTCGCTGATGACACAACGGTGATAGGCCTGATCACCGACAACGATGAGACAGCCTACAGAGAGGAGGTGAGCACCCTGACTAAATGGTGTCAGGAGAACCACCTCTCACTCAACATCGACAAGACCAAGGAAATGGTGGTGAATTTCAGGAGAAAGAGCAGATCATCACCATCAACAGGACACATGTGGAGCGGGTAAATAAGTTCCTCAGCATTAACATCAGTGAGGATCTCTCCTGGTCTACAGACACTGACGCAGTGCTGAACAAGGCACATCAGCGCCTCTGCCTCTTGAGACGCAAACTGACTCAAGTGATTCGCGAACCTGCTATGAACTCCCGAACTGATTCAAATGATTCGTTATCCCCAAACTGACTCAAGTGATTCGCGAACCTGCTATGAACTCCCGAACTGATTCAAATGATTCGTTATCCCCAAACTGACTCAAGTGATTCGCGAACCCGCTTTGAATTCCCGATCTGACTCAAATGAGTCGCGAACCCGTATGAGCTCCAGAAATTGACTCAAAAGATTCGCGAACCCTCTATGAACTCCCGAAACGATTCAAATGATTCGCGAACCCGCTACGAACTCCCGAACTGATTCAAATGATTTGCTATCCCCAAACTTACTCAAATGATTCGCGAACCCGCTTTGAACTCCCGAAATTACTAACATGATTCGCGATCCCGCTCTGAACTCCCGATCTGATTCAAATGATTCGTGATCCCCAAACTGACTCAAATGATTCGCGAATCCGCTTTGAACTCCCGAAATGACTCAAATGATTCGCGAACCCACAACGAACTCCCGAACTGATTCAAATGATTCGTTATCCCCAAACTGACTCAAATGATTCGCGAACCCGCTCTGAACTCTCAAACTGATTCAAAGGATCCGCGAAAGCCGCTAATTAACGCAAAACACCTGCAAAGCCTTTAAATGGCATCTCAGTCTCACATTGTGCAACTGGCTGAATCAAGGAAATGTGACCGTGTTAACTTGTGACCTGTGTTTACCTATTATGAAAATAAACCATAGCAGAACACTGACTACATTTTATGGTTCATGATGTTAAAGAACATTTCATAACGTCTCAAACAACTGTACATTTGTGGCTACTGTGGTTTAAACAATATCATTAACTCATATTTACCATAGTAAAAACATGGTACAATTTAGTATGATCGAAGATACAAAAAATCTACTAGAAGACTTGTATATGTGCATTCCCAGAAGAGATGAGAAATGGATTCGAGAAATGAATTGCGATTCCATTTGAGTTTTGGCAGTTTACATGCACAGTGCAGAGAGAGTGAAATGGCAAATGTGGTAATTAATATTGCTATTTAAATATGACAGGCTCATAGCTCTAAGATATGGTAAACACAAGTGCAAACGGACTTTGTATTTCCATTTTAAATTTGGCAGACACTGTGCATTCGCTTAAAAGAAAATGAGAACTGTATTTTAGATTCTGTACCCTCTAAATTACTGAAAGAGTTGTTACCTGCAGCCGAACAACCACTTCTCAATATTATTTATTTACATTTATGTCTAAAATTTTAGAAAAAGTTCTGTCTGCTCAATTGAGCATATTCCTACACAAAAATGATTTGTATGAAGAATTTCAGTCAGGCTTCAGGCCCCACCATAGCACATAAAGTGCACTTGTTAAAATTACAAACGTCCTGGCAGTTTTAGCTGTTACATTTTTTGTAGCATGTGGTGTGGTCAGGTGTACAATTGTGATTGTCAATCACTTAATTCAAAGAATTCAAAGAATTGTATTATTATTATAGTTTTATGTATTATTGATGTTTTTTGTTTGTTGTTTTATAAATGCTCTTTGAAAATTGTTTAATAAATGTTAAGGACAGGACAGGACTTTGGTCGACCAAGTATTTCTTTGGTTGACTACAGCCCTATAAATTACCATACATCTCAATCGACTGATTCCAGCCTGTTTGTTTTTTTCTCCAATAATATTTGGATAAGACAGAGATATTAATTATTGGACCAAAAAGCACTACACAGAATCTTGTAGATTACAATCTGCAACTAGACGGATGTACTGTTACTTCTTCTACAGTCAAAAATCTGGGTGTTATATTAGACAGCAACTTGTCTTTTGAAAATCATATTTCCCATGTTACAAAAACTGCATTCTTCCAATCTTAGAAACATTGCCAAGCTATGAAACATGTTATCTGTTTCTGATGCAGAAAAGCTAGTTCATGCATTCATGACCTCTAGACTGGACTATTGTAATGCACTTCTAGGTGGTTGTCCTGCTTCTTCAATAAACAAGCTACAGGTAGTACAATATGCAGCAGCTAGAGTCCTTACAAGGTCAAGAAAATATGATCATATTACCCCAATTTTACAGTCTCTGCACTGGCTACCTATTAAGTTCCGTATCAGTTACAAATTATCATTACTTACCTATAAGGCCTTACATGGTTTAGCTCCTGCGTACCTAACCACACTACCATCCATCACGCTCCCTTAGGTCACAAAACGCTGGACTTGGTAGTTCCTAGCATAGCAAAGTCAACTAAAGGAGGTAGAGCTTTCTCACATTTGGCTCCCAAACTCTGGAACAGCCTTCCTGATAATGTTCGGGGTTCAGACACACTCTCTCTGTTTAAATCTAGATTAAAAATGCAACTCTTTCGCCAAGCATTTGAATAATGTATCTTAAATTGTTAGTGTAGTTGCATCTGATCAAATGTGCATTCTTATTTTTTAGCTTGGGTTAAACTAATTAATTTTACTTTGTTGGATCAGCAGCTATGCTAATGATGTCTCTATTTGTTTCTATGTTTTGCCACAAGCTCCAGTCTGGGTCCAGAACACCTCAGAAGAGATGATGCTGAACCTCAGAGGACCTCAGATGATGCTAACCCTTAATCAACAACAGAACTAATACATATTGCTACAAGTGTGACTGCATCATATAATAATTATTAATTATTTATAATATTAATAATGTTCATCATCTGGCTGACTACGTCTTGTATTAATTTTTCTACAAATCCTGTCATATGTGCACAAACTGAAAGTCACCACTTATAAGCTATTACTAAATATTAATTTTCTGTAAAGTTTCTTTGTAACAATTTGTATTGTAAAAAGCGCTATACAAATAAACTTGAATTGAATTTAATTGAAAATGATTCGCGATCCCGCTCCGAACTCCCGAACTGATTCAAATGATTTGCATTCCCCAAATTGATTCAAATGATTCAAGAACCCGCTTTGAACTCCCGAACTGACTCAAATGATTCGCAAACCCACTACGAACTCCCAACTGATTCAAATGATTCGCGAACACGCTACGAACTCCCGAATTGACTCAAATGATTCGCGATCCCGCTCCGAACTCCCGAACTGACTCAAATGATTCGCAAACCCACTACGAACTCCCAACTGATTCAAATGATTCGCGAACACGCTACGAACTCCCGAATTGACTCAAAAGATTCGCGATCCCGCTCTGAACTCCCAAACTGACTCAAATGATTTGCGACCTTCACATTGACTCAAATGATTCGCGATCCTGCTCTGAACTCACGAACTGATTCAAATGATTTGCGATCACGCTTTGAACTCCCGAACTGACTCAAATGATTCGCGAACCCGCTACGAACTCCCATACTGCTTCAAATGATTTGCGATCCCCAAACTGATTCAAATGATTTGCGATCCCCAAACGAACCCAAATGATTCGCGAACCCGCATTGAACTCCCGAACTGACTCAAATGATTCGCGAACCCGCTACCAACCCCCAAACTGATTCAAATGATTTGCGATCCCCAAATGAACCCAGATGATTCGCGAACCCGCATTGAACTCCCGAGCTGACTCATGATTCGCGAACCCGCTACGAACCCCCGAACTGATTCAAATGATTTGTGATCCCCAAACTGACTCAAATGATTCGCGAACCCGCTTTGAACTCCAGAAATGATTCAAATGATTCCCGATCCCGCTCCGAACTCCCGAACTGACTCAAATGATTCGCGTACCCGCTCCGAACTCTCAAACTGATT
>NC_039261.1:24943689-24956956 GCF_003368295.1 Carassius auratus | reverse complement strand
AGGATGTTTCTCCAGTGCATCTCAGTTGATTTTACTGCATTGCTGTGCATATAACATTCATATGATGAATGTTATATGTATTTCTGAACTGCATGGCAACAAGGATCAACAGATCTGCTATAAATAAGGGTGTGAATGTGCTTCTGTCTGGCGCTATTATTGAACTGCCATTAAACAAACTATTATAGTTTTTTTTTGTTTTTTTTTTGTAAAATATAAAGGGTAAAAAATATTTAAAATATCAGTAATAATTGCATTTTTTTTCCCTGAAATTTCAGCAGGTACAAATATGAAAATACTGCATTATCTAATTAAAGATGCACAAACTTGCATACATTTCCAAAACAGAAATCTGGTGATGATAAA
The DNA here is from genome assembly GCF_003368295.1 of Carassius auratus. Classification (NCBI taxonomy): domain Eukaryota; kingdom Metazoa; phylum Chordata; class Actinopteri; order Cypriniformes; family Cyprinidae; genus Carassius; species Carassius auratus. The sequence continues at coordinate 24,956,590 of NC_039261.1, read as the reverse complement.
TGAACAAATCCCTATGTAAAAAACTTTAGACATGTGGTGTATGTTACTGTATGAAATGGATATTTAAACATTAAATAGCATTAGTAAATAACATTAAATAAATAAAATCATTAAAGTACAGCTGCAAATAGCTAGTGTAATAAATTAACATTTAAATGAATATTTTGGAAGTCTTTCCACTAGCCTGAAACAACATATTATAAAATGCCAAACAGTCCAAAATATGTTTTTGCCTGTAGTGTATTGTCTTAAAGAAGTTCATCCAAAAATGTAAATTTGCTGAAGCGCACTCTCAGACAGTCCAGATGAGTTTATTTCTTGATCAGATTTGGAGAAATGTAGCATTGCATCACTTGCTCAGCAATGGATCCTCTGCAGTGAATGGGTGCCGTTAGAATGAGAGTCCAAACAGCTGATAAAAACATCACGATAATCCACACCACTCCAGTCCATCAGGTAATGACTTGTGAAGGCATTAAGACATTGAAAAAGTTGTCTGTATCAAGAGAAATATCTGCACAGATGAAGCACAGTTTACAAGCCAAAACAGTCCAAAATATCTCTAAACAAATATGTGGGTGGATTTTGAAGTGAGAGACAACAGGAGATGGAGTTTTTCACTGGAGGAAGTGTATAATATGTTAACTGCTGGACTGGAGTCATTGATTGCTTGTGGATTATTGGGATGTTTTTATCAGCTGTTTGGGACTCTGTAGTTGAATTAACATCTCTAAGTGATTATAACAGTCAGTGTGTTTTGTGTTTGTTTTGCTGTTAAAGGACATGATGCTGTACACACTTCATCACTGGCTGGCTTCCTGATGAAGCTCACCGCTGGATGCAGGTACAGGAGTTCGGAGCTCATTTGAGAACTCTGTAGCGGGTTCGCGAATCATTTGAGTCAGTTTGAGGATTGGCAAATGATTTGAATCAGCTCGGGAGTTCAAGCCGGTTCGCAAATTATTTGAGTCAGTTCGGGAGTTCAAACGCGGGTTCACGAATCATTGGAGTCAGTTTTGGGGATCGCGAATCATTTGAGTCAGTTCGGGAGTTCAAAGCCGTTTCGCGAATTATTTGAGTCAGTTCGGGAGTTCAAAGCAGGTTCGCGAATCATTTGAGTCAGTTTGGGGATCGCGAATCATTTGAATCAGTTCGGGAGTTCGTAGCGGGATCGCGAATCTTTTGAGTCAGTTCGGGAGTTCAAAGCGGGTTCGCGAATCATATGAGTCAGTTTGGGAGTTCAAAGCGGGTTCGCGAATCATTTGAGTTATTTTGGGGATCGCGAATCATTTGATTCAGTTCAGGAGTTCGTAGCGGGTTCGCGAATCATTTGAGTCAGTTCGGGAGTTCAAAGCGGGTTCGCGAATCATTTGAGTCAGTTTGGGAAACGCGAATCATTTGAATCAGTTCAGGAGTTCGTAGCGGGATGGCGAATCATTGGAGTCAGTTCGGGAGTTCATCAATGGTAATATCACTCATAGTAACAAGTCATTATATATGGAGAATTGGGTTTGGCATAACATATTAATTGTAAACCAGCTTATTGACAATAATGGGCAATTTTACACTTATCCTAATTTTATTACAAGATATGGCTTTTTGTAAGTGAAAAGGTTTTAACAAAGTAATTAAGGCTATTCCTATAGTGGCATACTAATTTTAACCAAATCCTCTGATGTAAATATCAATAATACAAGCCAACAAAATCTCCAACTTTTTGTAAACGGTCTCTCTATTTTTGACAAGCGTTTTAATAATAGTTTTATAAGAAACTCCTTTAATGTTGGATCCAGTCCTCCATGTAAATCAAAATGGCTTAAACCTCAATGTATATCTTGGCGCAACATTTGGATGCTGCCATATAAATATGTAATTTCTAATAAAGTAAAAGAAGTACTTGACAAAATTATTCACAGATGTTATCCTGTAAATGCAGTTGTTAGCATATATATTCATAGTGTTTGTGATAAGTGTACCTTTTGTAATGCATCTGTTGAGCATATTGAACATTTATTCTTCTATTGCCCTTGGTCTATTTCTTTTTGGGTTGACTTTAAAATAGACATAACAAAAAAAAATAAAAATAAACAAAGCCCTTAATTTAGAACCTCACGATATTTTACTTTGTTATCAAAACCCATCTTTTTCTGATAAACATATGTATATTATTAATCTGTTAATTATCTTAGCAAAGTAATGAAGTTTTTATTTTTTATTTATTTAATTTGTATCTTTTTTTGTCTTCTTATTTTTATTTGTCTTTATTTGTATTCAATTGTAATTTTTGTTGTTGCTGCAGTTATGTTTTGCATGCTTTGAGATGTGCAATGTTTTTCTGTTCAGTCTTTGTGTGATGGAACTGAAAAAAAAAAGTTTGGGAGTTCATAGCGGGGATCGCGAATCATTTGAATCAGTTCGGGAATTCGTAGCGGGATCGCGAATCATTTGAGTCAGTTCGGGGGAAGCACAGCAGCTGTGGTCAAAGAGTTCGGAGTCCGTTTGGGGATCGCAAATCATTTGAATCAGTTCGGGAATTCAAAGCGGGTTCGCGAATCATTCGAGTCCGTTTGGGGATCGCGAGTCATTTGAATCAGTTCGGGAATTCAAAGCGGGTTCGGGAATCATTCGAGTCAGTTTGGGGATCGCGAGTCATGTGAATCAGTTCGGGAGTTCGGAGCGGGATCGCGAATCATTTGAGTCAGTTAGGGAGTTCAAAGCGGGTTCGCGAATCATTCGAGTCAGTTTGGGGATCGCGAGTCATGTGAATCAGTTCGGGGGAAGCACAGCAGCTGTGGTCAAAAAAGAACCCTATGGTTCTATATAGAACCCCAATTAACCTTTTTTTCTAAGAGTGTGCGTTCAACCTTACAAAGGCGCTGTCCCTAAGGTGCTGAATTATTTGATATCGATTGCTCAAGTATAAATTTTTCACTTTATGCGAGGGTGCATTACAGCATTAAGAAAGACAACACGTTCTATGCAAATGAAACATTCCTCAAATTATTCCAGTAACATTTATTTTAACATAGTTTAAGTTATCAGTAAAATATAGACTATAAATTAAATGATCAAATTGTCAGTAATATTTTAACTTATTGTTAAATATTACAATTTAATTGAACTGTTTTCTGTGTGAATATTTTGTAAAATGTAATTTATTTCTGTGATCAAAGCTGTATTTTCAGCATCATAACTCTAGTCTTCAGTGTCACATGATCTTCAGAAATCATTTCTAATATGCTGATTTGCTGCTCAAGAAACACTTCTGGTTATCATCAATGTTGAAAACAGGTGTGCTGAACAATATTTTTGTTCAAACTTTGATACATTTTATTTTCCAAGATGCACAGATGAATGGAAAGTTGAAAAGAACAGCATTTCTTTGAACTAGAAACTTTTGTAGCATAATAAACATCTTTGCTGTCACTTTTGAACAATTTAATGTATTCTTGATGAACAAAAGTATTAATTTCCATTCTGAACAGTAGCTCAAGCACACACATCTGGTTTGCATCATATCTCCACCTGCACTTCATTGAATCCATATGCACTTGAGTATTTTAGCCTCAAGAAGGCGCTGTGTTCACGAGCATGTGTGTATTTTTGTGTTATGTGTGTCTTGTTTGCGTGTCATGAGGTCTGATATGTAGATGGTCTCAATCCAGTGAGTCTGAATTGGTTAGACTGCCAAAATGTAATAATCAAAAAGGCAAAATAGGATTTTTTTTTGTTAGTTTCGAGATAATTGTTACCACTCCTTGGATTAAACAGAATGACATCATTTGACAATTGCTGTTTGAAATGTTTATCATTACATAATGCATAGCTCCACGTATTCTATCTACCCAAATAGAGTAGATGATGCCAGAGTAGCACATGAAACATTGAAAATGATTAGTGCATACTGTGCATAACAGTTTTCAGTACACTTGTATTCTGTTCCACACACACTCTGGTCTTTATAGATAGAACAGGCTGTTTTGCAGGCGTGGTTATTTTTATCTGTCCCCTTTTACCTCGGGAGTGTCTGTTTCTCTGTCAGCGACCTGTGCAGATGACCTATTTTATAACACTGCCATTGTTTTGTCTGGAGAGGAAGATCAGGAAAGCTATAGGTCTGTGTGTGTGTGTGTGTGTGTGTGTGTGTGTGTGTGTGTGTGTGTGTGTGTGTGCGTGTGTGTGCGTGCATGTGTGTGTGTGTGTGTGTGTTCAAGAGTTAAGCACTCGGTATAAGTAACAATGATGTATAATCAAGAGCATGCACTTATTAACCAGAAAGTCAATAAATGCATTTATTTTCACAAGAAAGCAATGTTTGCATGTACAAATTTCACGGTTGCTAGGGTGTGCTGATTGGTTGCTAAGGTGCTGGGTGATGCATGTTTTAGAAAACTGCACTTAAACTGCTTGGGAACACAGCTGCGATGACATTTGCGGCCACAGAGGAACTTCATCTCTGTCACACATTAGGAATGTTTCGCTCCTGGGAATTGTGCTTTTTCTGGATTACAAAAAGCTTTCCTCTGTTTCCTAATTCATTAAGCAGGCCTGAGGGTTTTCCACGTCATTAACCGGAGGTTTACGTCCTATTTTTCTTCTGAGCTGGCTGACTGTCAGGTGTTTTCCCCACAGTGCGGCTTAACCGTGTTTTCATGATGTTGTTTAAAGAATCCATGAAATCAGATTTGGAGTATTGTGAAGAAAGAGAAACCGAGATAGAGATTCAAAGGGTCATCCAGAGAGAATATATATATATATATATATATATATATATATATTAATCGTGATTAATCTTTTGACAGCACTAGTCCTTTCATAATATATATTCCACCACAATTTTATGTTATAAGGGGATATACATCAGTTACATCAGGTTTGAATCTGAGTGTCCTGTTGCAGATGGAAAATCAAAGAGTTGTTTGTTTGTTTACTGAGGATGCTTCGGGAAACAGGAAGTGCTCTGCTTAACGTCAACAGCTTGTGTCAATCTGCCTTTGAAACGGGTCTGTGCTGCTAATGCATTTACTGAGATTAAACCGCTGAGAGAAACAGGTGAAGATGAGACGAGACAGAGCATCAGAGAGCAGATCAAACAGAAGAAAAACACACAGTGACAGAAAGACTGACCACAACAACACAGAGAAACCTGACAAGAACACGTCTGGACTGCGCTTCACCTAAAGATCAAAGGAAAGAATTTAAGATATTTGAGAAAAAAAGATCAAAATTCATATAAAAAAAAGCATTTGTGTAATTTTACTGCTCGGAGTGAAATATATTAAAATTATACTTTGAATTGAAGTATTATATAAGTATTTTATATAACTCTGTGAAAAAAATATGATATATTGCTTCAATAATAAAGCATTGAATTTAATATAAATATATGAAAGTATTACAGTAAAGTTAAGTTACAATATAAATATGAATATAATTTGAATTTTTGTACTAATACAATTTTAAATTTTACAATAATATGATGATTACAAAAAAAATGTTGAATTAAATAAAAATGCTATTAGCATTTAAGTTGCATTCATAATTTGTTAATTCAATTTATTTTAATGTAATTGTAAAATAATGTTAAAAATATTTTTCTGAAAATATTTCCAGCATTAATGACATAAACAGTTTGTAATGTTTAATTTTAATTTAAGTTTAAAATAAACTACAATAATAAGCATAAGAATTTGCTGCAATGTAAAAAAAAAAAATCTTTGAACATTTAACTGAATTTATGTAATTTTTGACAAAGTAAATTATTAAATTATTAATTTCTAAACTGTTAATTATACATTACAAAAAGTAATATTACATTAATATTTTTATTTCTGACTTAATCCATCTACTTTTCATGAAATGTGCAATAATCATTTAATAAGCTTTTTTTTTTTTTTTAAAGTAAATGAGTATTGTTTTGTGCAACAGAAATTAAGCAACAAAAGCCATTTTTTTTTGCATCAGTCTTGAGAATTTGATGTTAAATGTGCTTAATTCTCATAAATATAAAAAATAATACCACACAGCCATGCAGGCTTCATTTTCTTCATCTAAGACCTAGATTGGTATGTCTCTCCTCTGGTTTTGTGGTGAAACTGGAGCTGGTGGTTTGTTCGTGCGATGCACCCATGCAGAGATAAATGAAAGGAGAAAGAGAGAGCGCAGGGAGGAGATGAAGGCAGACAGCTGTGTTTTTGTGTTGCTATTTAGAGCGTCTGGCCGCTGCTCTACTCCCCTGGTCTGGCCCGGCCTATTTCTGTCCTGGGCTGGTCCTGCTGCTATTCTTGGCACCTCACAGAGAGAGAGAGAGAGAGAGACAGCGCGGTTAGGAAGAGTAACAAAGAGAGAAAGCGTGAAACAAAGCTGCTTCAGTTTCCTGTGCAGAGGTCGAGAGGCAGGAACTCATCTACCTGCTAGAGACACAGACAGAGAAACCTCAAGGACTGTGTACAGGAGCGGACCGGACCAGAGAGGAGGACGCTCGAGCAATGCTGCAGACCATTTATGAATCTGACTCCAGCATCAGTGCTGAGTGGAGCAGGAGACGCCTGGACTCTCACAGCACGGCCATGGCTTCAGGTACAGCTACCGTCGAGAGGAACCTCTGACACAATGCTGCAGTGTTTAACACATGAGTTGTTGATGTTCACTGCTTTTACTCTCACCACTGTCTACACTGCAAAAGTCAAGTCTGTTTGTGTTGTTTTCCGGTACAAGTATCTAAGCATTCTTAAATCAAGAGACATTTAGTTGAGAAGTAAAGTAAGATCAAATGTAAAGGTTAGTTTCTGAGTTTATACTTTAAAAATGGCAATGGGGTGAGAAAGATCATATTTATTTTCCCTTTGAATGAGGTTAAATGTTCTTACCCCATCGGCATATACATACTTTATTTTTAGTCTTGTTTTATAAACATTTTTTAAATAATTTTAGTTCTCCTGAGGAGTTTTAGGAACTTAAAACAAATGTTTAAATCATAAAAATGTATGTAATTTTATGTTTTGTATGGTATTTTATTGTATTATTGAAGCCGAAATTCAAAGCAAAATAAATTGGATTCATTACAAATTTTTGTATTTGTAATTTAAATAATAATTTACATTTCTATAATTTAAATATTTCACATTGCAGTAATGAAAAACAAAAATGTTCTTATTTTTCTAAGAAAAGCAATCACATGCAGTGTAAAAAGACATTTTGATTTTAATTTGACACAATAAAACAATCAGATAATGTAAAATACAAAATGTGTTAAATTATAACAATTTTATGTAATTTATTTTTAAATGACTCAAATGTAATTTTAAATGAATTACAAGTAATGAGAATGACAATTTAGTTTTTTTGCCATTTAAAAACTTTGATCTACTGCAATATATAAAGTCAGGTTACATTAATATTTATAATTTTTAAATGAATTTTATTTGCATCATTTACAAATCAGCCTTTTCTTATATGTTTCATCTGCTCTGAGAAATTAAAAAAGGACAAGTAGTTGTCATGTGGTGAGAGAATAGAGCTATAACAGGAGTGTAGAGAGCAGCTCAGACGGTTTGCTCTTGAGAGAAGCGATGAGAAGAGTTTGGGTTCGTATGGAGATCTCTGTGAGTTATGGGGAATTTCACATCAGAGTGTGTGTGGATGATTCAACAGCTCTTAACCAGGACAGATCTAGAACCAGACACCACTGATATCTTCAGGGTTTCTTTCAGATCACATTCAGTGAATGGTTTTCAAAAGCAAGTGATTCACATCAAATGAATGGCAGCAAACTCTCTTCTGCAATGTTTCGGCGTGTTAGCTAACTTACTGAACACTTGGAAGTATATACTGCATACTAACTATTAAAAAACACATATAGTAGTGATAAACATAGTTTGTGAATTGTATTAAAAGAGTGGCAGTTATTTTGTATTTCTAATGTTTTTTTGTTTTTTTTTTAAAATGCAAAACCATCTTAACTTGTTAAAAATGAGTCAAGCAGGAGGTATTAATAGACTGGTGTTACTTCTGGTTCATTCATCACACTGGAAATGGAAGGTCAAGCTGAGTGCATTGCATTGTGGGACACACAGTACCTCATGCATTGTGCCATGTTATATACTTAAAACAAGAAAATAAACTCTCACTGACACATGATTCTTGTTTGTTTGAGAAAAAAAGACTTGATGCCATTTTCCTTTTCAAATAAATGTACTTCTTGATTTTAGATGCTTGTAAAGGAGAACAAGACAAAATCCTTCTTGCCCTGCAGTAAGAGAAATACGGTAGTGTGCCTCCAGAAATAGCTATTGATTATTGAGTCGCAGCTCGTCACTCATCATGTTAACAGTGCAGCGATATGATCTTTACTCTGTTTTTAGCATCTGTTGAGGAGTTGTTTCTCTCAGGTGTTCCTCCAAGTGTGTGTGTGTGTGTGTGTGTGTGTGTGTGGTCCATTTAGCATCTCTGCTATGCACTGAATGTATGGCTGCTGATGCGAAAGTGAATGCTAGTTAATTAAAAAAGACCTCTTTATCACAATCAATTAGCCTACTTTTTAACTTGCATTCCTTGTTATTTTTTCTGGAGGCAAAAATGTTAATATTGCACACTATTTAACATGGATAGTATGAAAATTGGGACACAGCCAATGAATGAAGCACCATAAACTACTGTTTGAGGTCAGTACGAGTTTTACCTTTCTTTGAAAGAAGTCTCTTCTGCTCACCAGGGCTGCATTTATTTGATCAGAAATACACTAAAAACAGCAAAACTGTGAAATAATACTGCAATTTAAAATAGCTTTTTATCTGTGTGAATATATTTTTTCAGCATCATTCCTCCAGTCTTCAGTGTCCCATGATCTTCAGAAATCATGAAAATATGATGATTTACTGCTCAAGAAACATTTCTGATTATTCCTGCTTCAGGTTTTTGTGGAACCTGTGATACATTTCAGAATTCTTTGACGAACCGAAAGTTCCAAAGAACAGCATTTATTTGAAATAGAACTCTTCTGTAATATTGTAAACGTCTTGGCTGTCACTTTTAATGAATGAACGCATTCATTGTGAGCACTAAACTTCTGAATGGTAGAGTATTGTCAGATCTAATCAGCGTTTAGCAGGTGGATGCGTGTTTACTTCATACTTCATTTGTCGTTTCTAAGAAACCTCTTTTGACAAGTGTGTTGTGTTGTGTTGTGCTCAGGCGTCCCTCTTTAGGAATGGCGTGAGAGGGCAGTTATTTACCCCTCTGTGTCCCGTTACTGCCCCGCGGCTGCATATGCTGGACGCTCTGGCCTCTTGACTTCAAGCTCGACTATTATTAGCCGCTGTATTTGGGATTTAAGGCATTAGGATGCTAAGATTAGCCCCGGTTATCATTCTGTCTTGAGTTAACTCCTCACGTCACTACATACCGGAAGGCTTTGTTTATAATGCACACTCTTTTCTCTGTTTCTGAATAACAGCAGGAGAAAAAAACGTGTTTTGAAAGTCAGAGGGTTGCGTCTCGGCTCTATTATTGCGTTCAGAGCACATGCTGCAGTATTTTTGGAGTCGAGATCGACACCTTTGGCCAGTGTTGTGGTTCTGTTTTGGTGGCCTGTGTATTCTGGGATGGGGGCCCGATGGAGTGAGAGATGGTTTCACAACGCCCTTTTTATTTCTACACCCGAATGTGGACGTGAGTCAACTGCAACTGTCGCCTCTTACATAGTCACCCTCATAACCCCATCAAAGAATAACGAACTGTGTGCGACCAGAGGAAGGTTTCATCTCAGCGAGGATCTTCTTCATGGAGAGCTTGGTCATGTTTTATTTAAGAATCAACTTCGTCTCAGATGTTTAGCCTAAGATTCTCAAGGACAAATAAAAATAGTCTCAAACGAGAGAATTATTGATTATACTGTAAGAGTAAAAAGTTCGTATTGAGATTTCTGATGGTTGATTTCCGGCTTGTCAAATCAGAGCACAGCATTGAGATCATCTTCTGTGCGGAAACACAATTCCCTTCACTTCAGAAGAAAAAGCATGATTCGGTAAATCATTATTATGAGATAGCATTAGATACAAAAAGTTTTGAAAGTTAGTTTTCACTCTCATATTTATCACTTTTTATCCCATAGGTCATATTTGCAAGATTAAGTTATAATGTTGAGATAAACAAAATTGAAATGATGAAACAAGTCATAATTATGAGATAAAAAAGTCACAATTATGGCATACCAAGTCTTAATTGTGAGATAAAAACCACAATTATGAAAAAGTCACAATTATGACATACAGAGTCTTCATTATGCGATAAAAATTTAAAATGATCACATTAGGTCATAATTATGAGATAAAAAGTCAAAATTACGACAAACTGTGTTGATTTTGAGATACTAAATCGAAATTATGACTACTAAGGGGTCATACTAAGTGATAAATGTGACATCAAATATCTATTATTTTAAAAATTATAAAGAGATACAAAGTAAAAATGTATATATGTAAAATGTAAATGATATACTAAGTCATATTATGATGCAAAAATCTAAATTATGACATAGCCTACTGTCTTAATTACAATAATAAATAAAACATTATGAGATACAAAGTCAGATTATTGTTATAATGTAGACTTAAATGACTTTTTAACATCATTTTTTGCCAGTCGTCAGTTTTCATAATTTTGACTTTCTTCTCGTAATGTTATGTCACAATCTCAAATTGTGAGATTTCTTTTCTTCACAAGAAACATCCAAGAAACAGCTGAGAATCTGATACTGACTGATATGGTGATACTAAAAGAGATGACATATTAAAACATATCTCATAGTTGTTTGTTGATCCTCCTGCGTGTGTTTGTGGGGCTGATGATGAACGCACTGAGAGTTTTATTCGTTTGTTTCGGGCGGCAGATTAAGGGCATGTTTACGAGTGAGTTTTAACAGCGCAGCTTTTTTAGAGAACGAGGCCAGATCATTCACACATATACTACACACATGCACGTCAAACACCTTTTCTTTTCTCGCTGTTTCGTTCACATGTGTAAAAATACACGAAGTGCAGCTCAAATGTGACAGTCACATGCTGTCTTACTTTAGATTGAGCTCAAATAAGGTTTGGGTTGTTGCAAATAAGGTTGTTGAAATACCTCCGTGTTTATACTAGAGGCATTTGAAATAGACCCCATAAAAATCCCCTAACTACCCCTGGGTTTATTTAAATGAATCTTCTGATGCAGCTAACATGGCGATACTTCATTTCTGACACAATCAGTTTGCAATGAGCATTAAACCCGGGGTATTTATACAGCATTTGTTGTGAATGAACACTTACAAGCTCACTGCACACTTAAATGTGTCGGAAAACAACTCATAATGCAATGCAAGTTTGTGTAAGTATCCTTCAGGTCAACAGCAGTAGATTAGTTAAGTTAAACTGCCAACAATGTTTACCAGAAGCTTGTTTTAGATGAAAATATTTGAGAAGCTCATTTAAACAGTGAAGCAGCCCGGGAAGCTACAGTTTCTAACTAGAATTAATCTACAGTCAAAAGTACTTATAGCTACATTTATAGGCAACTCTTTAAGTGGCCAATATAAAATTAATCAAACTACATTCTCAGAAAAAAAGGTACAAAAGCTGTCACTGGGGTGGTACCTTTTTAGAAGCAACACCTTTGTACCTAAACAGTCCATATTAGTTCCTAAAAGGTACAAAAGTGTACCTTTTGAAAAGATACTGCCCCATCTTTTGTACCATTTTTATCTGAGAGTATAAAATGAAACTGGAAAAGCTATTATGTGTTCCTGCAGCTCAATTGGTAGAGAGATCAATTCCCTGGAAATGCATGATAGGTAAAAACTGATAGCCTGAATGCACTGTAAGTCGCTTTGGATAAAAGTGTCTGCTAAATGCATAAAATGTAAAATTGTACTATGTTTTGAAACCAATCTACTCTGAAAGTATTCTATGAAGTCTTGTCTCTCTCTGTCTCAGATTCAGAGGCGTTGTCGGCGGTGGGCAGTGTGTCGGAGGTCGGTATGCTGGACTGGGAGCGTGATTCAGACGACTGGGAGAAGCAGTTACAGCGCGAGCTGCTTCTGATCCAGAGACAGCAGCAGATCCAGAAACAGCTGCTCATCTCTGAGTTCCAGAAGCAGCACCAGAGTCTGCTGAGACAGCATCAGGCCCAGCTCGAGGAGCACGTCAAGGTACAAGCCTTCATTCATTCACCATCACCTCAAAACATGTAAACACACGTGCAGATGCAGCACAATCTGCAAAGAAATCTCAAGTATGCTAATGCAGTTATCATATGTTTAGAAACTATAATTACGAACAGTGTAACTAATGAGAGACATCAGCATGCCAGACTGTCGAACTCAAATTAAGACCCTGATTGTGTCAGATATTTGTAGATGGGATGAAGCTGATCCTTCTTTATAAAACAGGTCAGTGTGGTTTTAGGACACTTGGCTGACCTGAAGGAAAGAGCTGCTCTGTCAACAATTACTGAGCTTAATCACATTACTCTCGATGTGAGTGAGTGCGTGCATGAGTGCGTGTGTGACACAAGTAAATTACACAACTATGAAGGTAATGGTCATCTGGACAATGACTTGTAAAGGAATAGTTCACCTAAAAATTCAGATTTGCTAGAAATGTCCTCCAGGATGTAGATGAGTTAAAGCTTCTTCATCAGATTTGGAGAAATGCAGCATTGCATGACTTGCCCAGCAATGAATCCGAATGGGTGCCGTCAGAACGAGAGTCCAAACAGCTGATAAAAACATCACAATAATCCACAGCACTCCAGTCCATCACTTAATATCCTGAGAAGTGAAAAGCTGCTTCTTTGTAAGAAATAAATCCATTGTTTAGACGTTGCTTTTGTCTAAAATTGGAGTCCATAATAAATTAAACCT
>NC_039261.1:24881189-24938689 GCF_003368295.1 Carassius auratus | reverse complement strand
GTCCCGTGCAGAGGTTTGCAAACAATTAGCACGCAGCGGAGGGGTGCAGAGATGGACCGGTCCGGCTCTCTGGCCCCTAATCAGAGCACAGAGGTTAACAGGAAGTAGATGGCTTTGGGTCATACAGGGACGAATCACCTCAGAGGATGGTCAGTGTGGGCATCTGACCTTTGAACTCCTGTCTTTGGGATTGTTTTGCATGTTTAATTGTGTCCTACAGGTTGAAAAGTCTGAGCGTTTAGTGATGGTGACGTTCAGTAGTTTGTGCTTGGTATGGTTTTATAATGTTGTTGAACGGCGTGCTCATCAAAGCTGCATGCATGTGATTGAAAGTATAGCTTAAGACATTTCTTTGAATCCCTGCACAGGGTTTTACATGAATACTGACTTATATTGCAAAAAGTAATGCAAACCGTTCAAAAGTTTTTAGTCTGTAAGATTAAGTCTCTTGTGTTCACCAAGGCTGCATTTATTTGATCAGAAATACAGTGAAAATAGTAATATCGGGAAATAATATTACAATTTAAAATAGCTGATTTCTATGGAAACTTGTTTTTAGCAAAGGATTAAAAAAGGTAGTTATGTCACAACTCTTGCTTTTTTTCTTGTGATTCTGAAAAAAAAAAAAAAAAAAAACTTTTTCAAGATATAAACTCAGAAATGTGAGGTTTACACTTACAATTAGGAGAAGAAAGGTCCAGGTAATGAGATAAAACACAAAATTACCTTTTTTATTCTGTGGTGGGGGGAGGGGTTATTTTTTTAAACAAACAAAAAAATACATTTAGAATTCTGAGAAAAAAAAAATTAGAATTGCAAGATATAAACTCTTTTTTTATTTTATTTTTTTGAAATTTAGAATTCTGAGTTATATCACAATTTTGATTTTTGTTCTCCGAAGTCCACAATTGTCTTTATAGTTTTTTATTACTTAAATTTTTTTTTAAAGGCTTGCATACATTTCTATTGTAAAATACTGTAAACTGTAATTTATTCCAGTGATGCTCCGCTGTATTTTCAGCATCATTCCTCCAGTCTTCAGTGTCACATGATCTTCAGAAATCAGAATAATATGATGATTTACTGCTCAAGAAATATTTCTGATTATTATTAGTGTTGAAAACAGCTGCGCTGCTTAATTTTTTGTGCTATTTTTCAAGATTCTTTGATGAAACAGAAATCTTTTGTTACATTATAAGCCATTTAAAACAATTGAATGCATCCTTATAGAATAAAATTATTCATTTCTTTCAAAAAAAAAAAAAAAAGAAAATCTTTCAGATTTTTTTTCTGACCTCAAACTTTTGAGAGTTAGTGATAGTGCAACTGATTTTGCAAACACCATGAAAAAGTACATCTGAAAGCTCGCTTGCTTTTCCAGTAACTGGTCCATGATCAGATATTTTCTGCATATTTCGGCGTCTGGTTGCGAGGCTGATTTCGAGATGAGTTTGCAGAGGAAGGTGATACGCCTGACTCCATGATAAGACTGAAACCTCTTTCAAAGGAAACGTAAAAATAGGCCTGGTTTCCATCCAAGCACTGTTTTCACGGAATTTCCAGCACGGCCAAAAAACCGGGAGCCTCAGCGGGCCGGAATACCGCAAACCTCCAGGGAGAGTTTTCCTGAGCGCAGGGGTCTGCTCCGCCTCGGGCCGCTTCAGAGACCAGCACCAAACCCCTCTCAATAACTCAGGTAACAGCTTTTAAAAAGAGGCCCGTCCGGTACATTAGGGGGGATACAAAAACAACAGGAACGACGCAAAGACAGGGGAAAAAAACGAGAAGAAAAACAGCCTGCTTTCTTGTCAATGGAATAATTTGTCTGCGCTGACAAGACGGTGTGCAGGGCCACTTCCTGCGGCTCCAGTTTCAGAGCGCAGATCAGAACGAGCAAAGATAGACATTAAAACACAAAACACCTCTCTGTGCCCCAAGAATGGAATCATTCCCACAGTTTCAGACCTTGCGTTTAGAGATGTTTAAACACTGCACGCAAAACATGGAAAAACAATGTTTTTATGCATGAGGTGAAACATCAAACATGTTATGTACACCTCAGGGTTGCCAGATCTGTGCAACAAAACCAGCCCAATCACGGTCAACTCTAACCCGAACACAGTAACAGTATAAAACGCTAGACAATCCTGTTTTAAATAACATTTCGAGGAAGGGTTGTCAGGTCTGAATGAACCCAATCACAGCCTAAACTAGACTAATTGCATTTCATGGCAAATTGGGTATCAAAATGACCTATTTGTATCTTTTATTGTGTTTTTTGTTCTGTTGCTGTCATTATTGTTGCACTGCGGAGCTTCTGTCACGAAAACTAATTCCTTGTATGTGTGAACATATCTGGCAATAAAGCTCATTCTGATTCTGATTCTGGAAATCACTCCAAAATTGGGATTCGCTTCAACCCCCAAACTACAGCAACAGTATGAAAGCAGCCCAGTTCCACGGGAAAACAGAGGACCTGGCAACACTGCTCCGAGGCCTCATTCCCAGCAGATTCCTGCTCAGATCGGGGGTGGAGGGGAATCATGAAGGTAGCGTTTGTTCTTTGCCCTGGTCAGGACCCTCACAGCCGAATGATTGACAGGTGTGAAGGGGGCGGGACGCTGAGAGCTGCTGATGTGCAGGCGACAGCTCTGTTTGTGTGAGGAAAGAGAACAGCGGGAGAGAGCAGCACTGTTAGACATCGGAACAAAACCGTAGTGTTAGTTTGAAGCATCAATGTTGAGTGTGTGTGTCAGCACGCAGCGTTTGTGCTCTAGACATTTGTTGTTGTTTTACACCTGCTGAACCATAAAACAGGTCAAAATAAAGAAATAATATGCCATACAGTAAAAATTACATATTTTCAGCTTTTCAAATTTATATAACAGATTAACACACACATACAGTAAATATTCTAAAGGATATATTTATATTCATGTAATTTGTATTATATATAAATATATTTAATATATAAAATTAACATATTTTGCTTAAATATATACATGCATGTGTGTGCAATTATACACACAGTACAGACCAAAAGTTTGGAAACATTACTATTTTTAATGTTTTTGAAAGAAGTTTCTTCTGCTCGTCAAGCCTGCGTTTATTTGATCAAAAATACAGAAAGAAAATGTCATATTATTACAATTTAAAATAATTGTTTTTAAATTTATTATACTTTAAATTATCATTTATTTCTGTGATGCAAAGCTGAATTTTTAGGATAGAGTATATTTAAAGTATATTATTTTAGTAACATATATATATTTTAAAATATATTTTTAAAGTAACTATTTAAGTTGTAATAATATTGCACAATATTACTGTTTTTTCTGTATTTTTGATCAAATAAACGCAGGCTTGATGAGCAGAAGAAAAACTTCTTTTAAAAACATTAAAAACAGTAATGTTTCCAAACTTTTGGTCTGTACTGTACATAATAAATAAACACAGTACATACATAATAAATGTAAAAAAAAAATATTTTAAATGCGAATAATCACAATTAATTGTTTGACAGCACTAATATACACATCTTCTGATTGTTTAAATATGTTACTTTCTCCAAATATATATATGTATATATATATATATATATATATATATATATATATATATATATATATATATATATATATATATATATATATATATATATAATTATTATTATTATTATTATTTTTACGAATACACTCTGAATTTTACCCACAATTAATTTTTTTAGGATTGGAATATATGTTGGTATTTTTAAAGAAAAATACTTAGCTGTTTACAACATATAATATGTACATAAGTACAGAAATTATTATTATTATATTTTTTTTACAGTAAAATTGCTATCTATCTTGGTATTAGACACATATTAAATTGTAAAGTTTGCTGCAGATCTTGTATTGCTGTGAGCTCTGTATGTGGTCAATAAGTGAGCTCAGATCAGAAGCATGTGGAAGTGGTCAGGAGCAGCTAAATAAAGTCTGGCAGGTGTACCTCCGTCCCGCAGGTGTTTGTGTAAGGAAGTTTGAGTCGGGCTGCGCTGAAAATGCCCTTTAATGACGTTACCCAACGTAAACATGCCGCCCGCTCTGCGTATTTTCCCTACGAATTAAAAACGTGTAAATCCTTCCTGCTAATTGCTTGGCAAATATTTTTGTGGTATTTTTCTAATAGCTCTTATTCATCATGTGTCCGAGAGACTAAATTACACTGTAATCTCGTCCAAGTGCTCCTGAAACTCAAAGCATCCTTTTCATTACGATCGGCCTTTTTTGTCAGCCGCCTTTAATTTTATTAATTAATCAACTTATGTGGGGTTCTATAATTGCTTGTAACATTTTTCTGGCTTAACAGCCAAAGAAATGCATGTTGGGTTTTCCCGAGCGAGAGCCGCAGGACTGAAGGGTTACAGTGGTGCTAACTTCATCCTTGAACTACATGCATGATTGTGAAGTTACACACATTCACATTCATGTTTTTGCTTGATTATGAATACAATAATATTTCATTTCAATGTGAATTTAATTCAATTTTATGTTATTTTATATTATGTTTGTATAATTAGATTTTAAAGTTATCTTTTAGGGTAGAATATTTCATTTTTTATTATTCAAACTTCTTTTGTCATCCCATCTTTAAGGGGTATGATGTAGCTTTTTTTAAATGGTAAATTCGATTATATTTAACTTTATAATTTTGTAAAAAAAAAAAAAAAAAGATTATTTTATTGTATATTATGAATCTAGACGCCACAAATAAAGTACAAAAGTGTGCAAAAAATATATATATTTATTTTGGCACTGATGAAGGGTTAATCCCAGAAAAGTTTTGCACATTTAATACCTTTGCACTTTATTTTTGTGGAAAATAAATTCATATGAGCACTTTGGCCTATTTTTCCATGTGTGGATCTCATTTTTGATGATTGCATATTATTATAAATATAATTATATGACATTTATTTTTTTACCTTTTATATTTTTGTTCGATTAAAGTTTAATTGTAATTAATTGTAATTAATTTTGTGTTTTCAATTTAATTTTATTATTTTATTTATTTATTTGAAATGTATCTTTTAGTGCTAGAATTTGTATTCTATATTTAAATGATTAATAAGCTGTTTCTCCTAAAAAGGTTATCTTTTAGGGGTAGAATATAGTCATCTTATTTCATTTTATTTTAATTATAAATACATTTATATTTAATTTCAGTTATATTTTATATATTTTAATTTTATTTAATAATAATTATTATTTAATATATAACTACAATAATATTACATTAGAATTTTTTTTAGCTACATTTGATCTTATTTTATTATCTTTTAGAGGTAGGTTGTATTTGTTTTGTTTTTTAATGAATTTTTAGTAATTAAATTTTTTTATTTAAACTAATTGTAATAAAAAATTCAATAAATAAAATTATATTTAATTTAAATTTTATTATGTTGTTACAGATTTTATTAAAGTGATTTTTGGCATTTATTTTAGTTTTTCGTCAACAAGTTGTCTTTTAGAGGTAGTCAATTTAATTTAATTTACATTTTTATTATAAATAGAATTAAATTTAATTTTAGTTTTATTTATTTAGAGTTACAAATGTTTATTTTATAATTTTTTGACTGTAGTATATTCTCACGAATCAGTCTTGCCAGTTGGAAGTGTGTGTGTCTGTGTGTGTGTGTGTGTGTGTGTGTGTGTGTGTGTGTGTGTTTTCACCCTCCTCATCTGGTTTGATCTCTGCTCTCAGCCCACAGTGTGTTGTAATCACGTCGGGCTCCTGATGTGTGTATGTTTGATGCCCACTCAGCGGTCAGACCGGCGGTAGGGTGGCGTCAATCGGGCGGCTGGCTTTCCATCTCAGCCTGAGTGAAATCCAGGGAATTTTAGGACTCCACAGGTCACAGTGGGACAAAATAAAAAGGAGGATTTCCCCTTTTTTAAAGCCAAATCTCTCTCTCTCTCTCTCTCTCTCTCTCTCTCTCTGTCGGAGCCGATATCTCAGTGTTGGTTTAAACCCTGCTACTGTGGAGGTTTGTGGTTGGTTGGCTGGCAGGTCCTGGACTCCTACAGCCAATGGAGACGCTTTTAATGTCCTCCAGATGAACATTGGAACTGATCCTTCACGTCTTACCTCATTACAGCTGCTAGATATCCCAGAATTCCTCAGTGCGACTGGACCTATGTCCAGAGAGCGGTTTTCACTATTGTTTAGCAGCACACATATCTAAATCCAGATACATCTTGAGAATCAAAATGACTTTGAGTCTCATTTACTGAAAAATAAAGTAATAATCAAAATGAAGTGAGTTTAATTATTTGAAATAATGCCTAACCCGATCAGTTTGGTCTCTCTCTCAGCGTCGGAGCCCAATCTGAAGGTGCGCTCCAGACTCAAGCAGAAGGTTTCTGAGAGACGAAGCGGACCGATACGCCGCAGAGACGGCAGCGTCCTCGTTACAACCGCTGAAAAAACGATCTCATGAACTAACAGGTGAGCAAACGACCATCTACCTGACACCTGAAACACAGATAAACAGCCCTTATATCAGACAACTACTGTATGTGAAGAGGCAGACTCTCAGCCAATCAGGACTTACATCTGATGTTTGATAGACAGACCAATGAGCTTCATCTGTGGGCTGAGCTAACAGTCAGTGTCAGAGCTAACCGCATAGACAGTAAAAGAAATGGACACAGCGACCCCATTGGAACTCAATTGAGACAAATGAAGCCCAGTTTTAGCGTTTTTTAGCACTTCCGTTTCTGACGCGCAGACTCAAACGAAGCTTGACGACGTCAGCAACCTGTCTGACAGATGTAAATCTTCTAAGTGGCTGTGCGTGCAAATTGTCATCGTTAATCTTGCAGAGACGGCGAGCTTGAGCAGGAGTTCTTTGACGTGAGTGAGCAGGAGTAAGTATTCTGATTAATTATTTTGTATAGTATTTTAAAATGTAACGCCAGTACGCCATATCAAGTTAATTGCCTGCGAGCTTCTCCACCTGTCTGTACGGTAATGCGACAGAGAGCCGAGTGGTTATGACGCAATCGTTAGCCTATTTTTTACAAAAACTGTTTATACGGGGCCATAATGTAACATAGAAGGTAATGGAGCCCTTTATACATTGTCGTGTATCTTTAGAAATAAATAATGGACAAACAGGAGTCTTTAAACGCCTCAGATGTAAAGTTATTCGCTGTCAAAGTGACGCCAAAATGAATGGGAGTCAATGGGAATGCTAACGCAAGTGAAGTTCTGCTAAAAGATGGCAGCCCCCACCCGACTTCAACTTCCGGTCGAGTTCCTTGCCCCTTGGCTAACCGCTGTTGTCTCTTTTTTAATACTTCCTGATCTCCTCCCCTCTAGATTCATCAGCCAATGAGAGCCCTGCAGGTTCTGGATCGAGCTCACCCATTGGCTTGTGCAACTATGAGAACGGAGCGTCATACACCACTCAAATCGAGGTACCAGATTACTCAGTTTAACGGCTAATTAATTAAATTAATTAGTTAATTAAATTAATATTGTCGTTATAAATCTTTACCAATATTTACAACTATCGTTCAAACAATTAGGTTTTACCCGTTTGTCATCAAAAACTTTTTAATAATTTAAAATAGAATACAATTTAGTAGTATTTTAGTATTTTATTCACTTATTATATATTTTGATAAATACAGGTAAGAATAAGTATATTGTTCTGTCTTTAAATATGTTATGCGGAATGACAATGCAAGATTGTTTTAACTATTTATTGTTTGGAAATTTAATTTTCACAAAAGTTATTTTTTTATCTTTTGTAAATTTTATGTAATTCGGTCACCAAAATACTATTCCCCATATATGCACCCAAATTAAACAGGCGATTGTTGCCACTGAACAAAACCTCTATATAGCTTCTGTTATGGACTAACCTGGTCACATGAGAAATGACTCAATTGTGGGCTGCAAGTACGACTAAAAATGTCTGAATGTCATGACACTGGTCATGGAAAATATCAAAGCAAAACAAATATTGCATAAGCATTTCTCTGAGTTGTTTTTGTGAAATATTTTGCATGTAAAGTCAGAATGATTCCTCTCTTAACGAACACGTCAGTAGTCTTCAGCACAGCAGCAGAATCCCAGTTTCATGCACTTGCGTGCAGTTTTGTTCCTTTGATCGCATTCTTGAGAACTGAAGCATACAGCCCACAAAACTAAAACCAAATAACACGGTCACGGTCCCACGTCTCATTACTCTTATCAGACTATGGGGTGAAGGAGTCGGGCCCCCAATGTTTGGAGCTGAGAGTACACAGACCCCGTCACGGGGCACTCGTACCATCAGCCTGACAAACAAACACCGCCTTTAAAATCCCATCAGAACATCAGTGCAGCATGTAGAAGAGTGTGTGTGTGTGTGTGTGTGTGTGTGTGCTGTACTAACTGTGACAGCTCTTTTCCGCTGTGGTTTTGGCTGTGCTGGTGGCTGGGGAAGGGGTGAGGGGCTCTGGGATGGTGAGGTTTGTTTCTCCTGTGAAGTTCTGCTCAAGCATTTCCTCACAGGTCGTGGGCCAGAACGCTCCTCTGAGTTCACCCTCACAGTCCTACAGCATGAGACCTCACTGCTTCACGACCTGAAGATGACATCACATCATTAACACTCACACCGTTAACTGATACTGGCTGACATGCTGCAGAACATATGTCAATATCTAAATCTGTTCCTCCGAATGCTTGTGCAAGGTTATGTCACTGGGAGATCTACTTGTTCTCCTTCTTCAGAGGTTCTTGATCTCATGCTGTACTGTTGTTCTGTGTTTGTGTTATGTAAGAGCTGATGTAATGCTCTCTGTCTGTCTCTCCTCCAGCGCTGTGTGTCTCAGGCGGACGGGCACATGTCCCTGTTGAATCTCTACACATCCCCCTCTCTGCCAAACCTGGCGCTGGCTCTACACCCCGCTCACACACACATCTGTGTAAGTTCCTGACACATCGAACTCTACACAGACCAAAACAAAGACCAAAACATGAACAAGCGAAACATAAGTATCCAAATGATGCATCTAATGTCTCAAACTGTACTCAAGAGTTCACAAGATACACAAGTTTGCAAGGAAAACTCAGAGATCTCACTTTGAGCTCAGATATTCTTCATCAAATACTGTAACCTGTTGCTTTCTGAGTTCAATATACAACTGTATGACAACTTTCAGCTCGTTCAAGAAAAGAAAAATCTGGAGACAAGGTCTCATGCACTTTGAAAGAGCAACCTCTGAGAAATATGAGGCCTGAAGACAAAAGCAGCATCACCGGCTCTTCTTCTGCTGCGCTACAGATATGAATAGATCTTGCAGAAAAAGCAAGGTATTTTTAGGAGACAGTGAGACATAGAGTCGCATCTATTTGTGGTGAAAGCAGAAAATACTGTAAGAGGAATGTGTTCGGAGACAGCGCTTAGATGATCCTCTTTATAGAGCGCAGAGATGAGCAAGTCTAATTTTCTGCTCTCACTGAGTGCTTGTGTGGATTAATGGGGCTCGTGACCTCTGACCCCCGGGATCTTTAGCCCTTAGATAAACAGGCTCTCAGTTTAGGGTTTCAAGGCGTGAGTTTAGCATCTCGTTCATCACGGGCTGTTAAAAACTTAAAGAAATGCTGTCAGGAAAGAGAGTAACATGCCAGCAAATAAAAACACGGATCACTCTTACCGAATACTTTCAACACTTTCACATTTTAAAATAGCTGAATGACACACTAGGGAGCTCTAAACGGGGCTCGATAATAATGTGCAAATTATGGACGACGCCGGACGCTAACACTGACTGGATGTGTTTTAAATAAGCACAGTTATTAAAATCTCATATACTGGTGTTATGCAAGTCTCGCTCATGGTTGAGTGGAATTATGTACAAAAATAGAAAAAGGTTGCATATTAAGTGTTTGTGCGATCTGTCTGTGTCAGACGGGAACGCCGCTGAAGGATCGGAGCGCAGAAGGTCTCGTGGCCGCCGTGTCCCCCGTCTCAATGGAGGGTAAAGTGAGCCACGGACAGCAGGCGCTCCTGCAACACCTCCTGCTGAAGGAGCAGAGACAGCAGAGGATGAAGTCTCCTGGTGAGATGAGTGCTCTCTTAAAGAGACACACCAACATCAGACCAGAGTTACTATTGTTCACTCAAACTAAAACCACAAAAAACATTCTTTATTTGAAATAAAATGAAGTAAAGCAATACATGAATACTAATTCTATATATAATTATATATTATATATAATTATACTGAATATTATTTTTTACACAGTATATCAATATCAATAATAGTAAAATAAAACTGAAGCAACTATTTTACGAACTATTATTGGAAAATAATACTGTGATTCTTTCCAAATCAGTGAAAAATAATAAACATTTTCCTTTTCATAACTTTTTTTTTTCTTTTTTTATAACAGACTGGATCTGAATTTCAGTTTAGCGTGCTGTTTATTTTATGTAGATTTGTAATGTAAATAGTTAGCATCTTAAGTGCATTTAATGAAAATAAAACAAAAATAATCAGTACACAATAAAAACATAAAAATTGGTGCAAAATGGAGTGAATTGCTAAAAATGATTTTTTCTATTGTTTTTGTACACGTCTCAGAGGTGTAATTCACATGTCTCTCTCTCAGTCACAGGTAGTGTTCCTGTGCTCTCCTCGTCTCCTCTGGTGATGAAGGAGCGTGTGTCTGTGAGTTCTCGCAGCAGGTTACCGCGGCACCGACCCCTGAACCGGACGCAGTCAGCACCACTGCCTCAGAGCACACTGGCTCAGCTCGTGCTGCAGCAACAACACCACAACTTCATCGAGAAACAGAAACAGCTTCACCAACACATCCACATCAGCCAGGTATCTCACCTCCAGTGGTGGACGAAGTACACAAATCAAGTACTTGAGTAAAAGTACAGATACATATGGTAAAATATTACTCCAGTAAAAGTAAAAGTACTCCTTTTTCAATTTTACTCAAGTGAAAGTACAAAAGTACTCAATTTTTTATGTACTTAAGTAAAAAAGTACTGCAAGATAAATGTTTGCAATTTTATATAGGCTACTTAATTCAATTTTATATTAGCGCATTTTTTTTATAATCCTACTGCTCAAAATACCTGGGATTTTTTCCAAAATAACCACTATATGGAGTCAAGATATTTTTGTTGTTGATATGGACTACGCTGATGAGAGTAATGTTCACTGTGAAGCTTACACTGTGATGTACCTGAGAGAAAACAGAGATGACCATCTGATTTTCACCAGTAAGAAAAAAGTATTTTAAAGTTAGTTGTTTTACAGAACATCAAAGTTACAGTACAGACCAAAAGTTTGGACACACCTTCTCATTCAAAGAGTTTTCTTTATTTTCATGACTATGGAAATTGTAGAGTCAGACTGAAGGCATCAAGGGCTATTTGAGCAAGAAGGAGAGTGATGGGGTGCTGCGCCAGATGACCTGGCCTCCACAGTCACCGGACCTGAACCCAATCGAGATGGTTTAGGGGTGAGCTGGACCGCAGACAGAAGGCAAAAGGGCCAACAAGTGCTAAGCATCTTTCAGGGAACTCCTTCAAGACTGTTGGAAGACTGTTTCAGGTGACGACCTCTTGAAGCTCATCAAGAGAAAGCCAAGAGTGTGCAAAGCAGTAATCAAAGCAAAAGGTGGCTACTTTGAAGAACCTACAATATGACAGATTTTCAGCTTCACACTTTTTTGTTATGTATATAATTCCATATATAATTCCACATGTGTTAATTCATAGTTTTGATGCCTTCAGTGTGAATCTACAATTTTCATAGTCATGAAAATAAAGAAAACTCTTTGAATGAGAAGGTGTGTCCAAACTTTTGGTCTGTACTGTATATATGACATGATAATAAGGCCTGAAGTTAGGAAGAACATTTTAAGGAAAAAAATAATAAAACAAATTTCATAATGATTTTTTCCTTCTCAAATCTTGTCTGTGGTTTAAAAACACCCCTAGCCAAGCGGGGTGCATCTCTTCCCACTGATAATTACTGTAGTTACCATGTTCTGAACATTACATCCTTTCTTTTCTAACCAGATGTAATCTATATATATATATGTGTGTGTGTGTGCGTGTGTGTGTGTGTGTGTGTGTGTGTGTGTGTGTGTGTGTGTGTGTGTGTGTGTGTGTGTGTGTGTGTGTGTGTGTGTGTGTGTGTGGCTGAATAAAAATATTTGGACATTATAAAAATTACATCAACTTAGCACTAACAAGCTTGTTAGCTAGACAGTTAGCATCAGCTAACAATATTTACTTATTTTCAGTACGATGAACATTCATGTCTGTGTACTCGTCTAGTTAATCCAAACAATAAACATAACGTTACTGTCGATAAACAATATAAAAACAGACGTAACATAGGACATTTTAATAAAACTGTTAACATTACGGCAGCGGTGAATTTGAACGTGCATGAGTTATTGTATTTAATCTGTGTTATTTTATGGGTTTTTTTTTTTTTTTTTTTACGTACAATTGATGTGTCTGCATCGTCTGCACTCGAGCATTTCAGTGGGCTTAAATAGATCACTCTTTACAACGGATTTAGTTCCCAAACAACTGACAGTTTTGACCTAAATATGATTTTCAGTTACAATAATTAATCCAAAATTTCGACATAACTTACTTTTAGCAACATCAGACGCACGCGCGCTCACAAGATCTCCCGGTTCTTACTTCTGGTGACTCGCACTAAACGGTTCATTTGAATCAGTGAGTGGTCGACTCCAGAACAGCTACAATCGGATCATTCTAATTCGTAAACGAATCGTTTGGTGCGATTCGCGATCCGATTTAAAAGTTTCTTTTGAAAAGACTTCACCGCTTCTGCGTGTCGGAGCACGTGATATATTATAGGGAGTAACGATATGTTTTATGAAATGTAGTGAAGTAAAAAGTACGATTTTATGCTTTGGAATGTAGTGAAGTAAAAGTAAAAGTTGCTCAAAATAAAACTACTCCAGTAAAGTACAGATACTTGAAAAATGTACTTAAGTACAGTAACGAAGTAAAGCTACTCCGTTACTGTCCACCACTGCTCACCTCACTCACCTGACATATTCACTCACTCATCTGACACTCATTAATCCTGTCACTCGTTCATTCACTCACTCATATGACACTCGTTCATTCACTTACTCATCTGACACTCGTTCATTCACTCACTCATCTGATACTCTTCATTCACTCACTCACTCCCTCACCTGACACTCATTCACTCACTCACTCACCTGACACTCATTCACTCACTCACCTGTCACTCATTCACTCACTCACTCACCTGACACTCGTTTATTCACTCACTCACCTGACACTCGTTCATTCACTCACTCACCTGACACTCGTTCATTCACTCACTCACTCACCTGACACTCATTCACTCGCTCACCTGACACTCATTCACTCACTCACTCACTCACCTGACACTCATTCACTCACTCACCTGTCACTCATTCACTCACTCACTCACCTGACACTCGTTTATTCACTCACTCACCTGACACTCATTCACTCACTCACCTGACACTCATTCACTCACTCACCTGACACTCATTCACTCACTCACTCACCTGACACTCATTCACTCACTCACTCACTCACCTGACACTCATTCACTCACTCACCTGTCACTCATTCACTCACTCACCTGACACTCGTTTATTCACTCACTCACCTGACACTCGTTCATTCACTCACTCACTCACCTGACACTCACTCACTCACTCACCTGACACTCATTCACTCACTCACTCACCTGACACTCATTCATTCACTCACTCACCTGTCACTCATTCACTCACTCACTCACCTGACACTCGTTTATTCACTCACTCACCTGACACTCGTTCATTCACTCACTCACTCACCTGACACTCACTCACTCACCTGACACTCATTCACTCACTCACTCACCTGACACTCATTCACTCACTCACTCACCTGACACTCATTCACTCACTCACTCACTCACCTGACACTCATTCACTCACTCACCTGTCACTCATTCACTCACTCACTCACCTGACACTCGTTTATTCACTCACTCACCTGACACTCGTTCATTCACTCACTCACTCACCTGACACTCATTCACTCACTCACCTGACACTCATTCACTCACTCACCTGACACTCATTCACTCACTCACTCACCTGACACTCATTCACTCACTCACTCACCTGACACTCATTCACTCACTCACTCACCTGACACTCACTCATTCACTCACTCACTCACCTGACACTCGTTCATTCACTCCCCTGACACTCATTCACTCACTCACCTGACACTCATTCACTCACTCACCTGACACTCGTTCACTCACTCACTCATCTGACACTCGTTCATTCACTCACTCACCTGACACTCGTACATTCACTCACTCACCTGACACTCGTTCATTCACTCACTCATCTGACACTCGTTCATTTACTCACTCACCTGACACTCATTCACTCACTCACTCACCTGACACTCGTTCACTCACTCACTCATCTGACACTCGTTCATTCACTCACTCACCTGACACTCGTACATTCACTCACTCACCTGACACCCGTTCATTCACTCACTCACTCATCTGACACTCGTTCATTCACTCACTCATCTGACACTCATTCATTCACTCACTCACCTGACACTCATTCACTCACTCACCTGACGCTCATTCACTCACTCACTCACCTGACACTCACTCATTCACTCACTCACTCACCTGACACTCATTCACTCACTCACCTGACACTCATTCACTCACTCACTCACCTGACACTCATTCACTCTCTCACCTGACACTCATTCACTCACTCACTAACCTGACACACGTTCACTCACTCACCTGACACTCATTCACTCACTCACTCACCTGACACACGTTCATTCACTCACCTGACACTCATTCACTCACTCACTCACCTGACACTAATTCACTTACTCACCTGACACTCATTCACTCACTCACTAACCTGACACACGTTCACTCACTCACCTGACACTCATTCACTCACTCACTCACCTGACACACGTTCATTCACTCACTCATCTGACACTCGTTCATTCACTCACTCATCTGACACTCGTTCATTCACTCACTCACCTGACACACGTTCACTCACTCACCTGACACTCGTTCATTCACTCATTCACTCCCCTGACACACGTTCATTCACTCACTCATCTGACACTCGTTCATTCACTCACTCACCTGACACACGTTCATTCACTCACTCACCTGACACACGTTCACTCACTCATCTGACACACTTTCATTCACTCACTCATCTGACACTCGTTCATTCACTCACTCACCTGACACACGTTCACTCACTCACCTGACACTCGTTCATTCACTCACTCACTCACCTGACACACGTTCATTCACTCACTCACCTGACACTCGTTCATTCACTCACTCACTCACTCACCTGACACTCGTTCATTCACTCACTCACTCACCTGACACTCGTTCATTCACTCACTCATCTAACTCATCTAACACTCATTCATTCACTCATTTAACTCATCTGACACTCATTCATTCACTCATCTAACACTATAAAAATATAAAATAAAATATTACAGTAATTCCCTTCCAGTTTCTATTCTATTCTATTCCCATGATTCCCAGCAGCTTTTAACACATTTAATTGTTAGACTTGCTTTCAAACATTCAACATTTTTCCTTTATTTAAGACCTTTTAGAAAAAGTTTGGGTCTTAAAAAGCACTAAAACATCACATATTACACGAGAAACTGCATTTACACAAAAGAGGACAGCATAGAGCGCTAGGATCATTTCATGGACGCTATTTCATCAAAAAAAAGGATTGTCATAATTTATCATTGTGTTATAGATTTACAGTACATATCTGAAATGTACCATTAAAAGACTTGTGATTTGTTTCTAATGTTTTTAGTATACAACATACAGTTTAGGCCGCGATAGCCAACGACTGAAATGTACAAATAGAAATTCCTTTTAAAAACATGAAGACTGGATATTTTTTGTCTAATTCACACTGGAAACAGGGAAGGAGAGCGATGACATGATGATCGATGGATTGAAGCATGTAAATGTGTTTCAGAAGTGCTGAAGAACTGCAGCGTTTTCACCAGGCTCCACAGTGTGTGTGTGTGTGTGTGTGTGTGTGTTAACCTGTGTATCCTGCAGTGTGTCTGTGGTCCTCATAGGAGTTTTTAAGGGCTCTTTTCTCTTAAATGATGGTGTAAACTGATCTGACTGATGCCTCGTTGAGACAGGAAGTGATTTAATAGGAGAGGAAGTGAGTAAATCCCAGCAGGATGTTTTACTGAGGCTGCTTTTAACTCATTTAACATATAGACATAACATTTAGACATATTTGAAATTTTAGTTGTATTTAATTTGACTTTAGAAAATTTTTACAGTTTTCCTTACTCAATCCAAATTGCGCTGTAACTTTTTCATTCAATGGCCAATACACCCAGTTTTTTTCCTTTTAATAACACTTTGTTTTCTTTCTCTATTCAATATAACTTTTTTCTATATAATTCTCTCTCTCTCTCTCTCATTCATCTTCTCTTTTTCATTTCCTGAGGTCTAGTAGAGGATTTTGCAGTCAGACTCTGGCGGCACTTTAACACACACACACACACACACACACACACGTATCCGCATATATAATTTACCCACTCTTTTTATTTCACACAGACCTTGTACAGCTCCAGAAGTACTTTCCAGAAACATTTTCTCCATATGAACCAAACAAACCAAACAATTAGGTTTTAAAAAGTCAGAAAATCGAACAAATAAATGAATTAATAAAGCCAAATGTGTATTTAACGCACTGAACTACTCATCCCATTCAGCTTTGTGAGTGATGTTATCAAATAAGCCATGATGCAAACTAAAAAAATGATTAACTTTTCTCTCTTTCTCTTGTGTTTGTTCTGTAGGTTCTGTCTCAGTCCATCGAGCAGCTGAGGAACCCCAGCACCCATCTAGAGGAGGAGGAGGAGGAGGAGGAGGAGGAAGAAGAGATCACGTCGCCCCCTGCTGGAGTCATACGCAGCTGCAGCTCCAGAAACTCTCCGAGCGAACCCATGGCCGCCCTCGCAGGAGTCATCCGCCTCAAAACTGAGCCTGAGGACGGAGAGAGAGAGCAAGAGAGCTGGGACACACAGAGACACACAGGTGAAGAACAGGAGGAGAGTTCAGCGAAGATGAAGACAAGAGACGCTGAACCCTGTCTGGAAGACATGACGGAAAGTGATGTTTGAAAAAGAGAAAGAAATGAAGAAAGCAAGGGCTGAATCTCACAAAACATGTCAAAAAAAAATGTTCAGGTCATATTTTATTGACTTAAATAAAGTTATTTGTTTTTAATAAAATTGTATAAAATATTACAAAGTATTTTTTAAAATATAGCTTTACAGTTTTTATGCATTGTGACTTTTTTATATTCTTGATTAAAATGCGGTTTTTAACTTGAAAGCAAAATGCTCAGATTCATTACATACAAAGACATTGGACTTTTTTTGGAATACTGCAACTTTTTTTAAAGCATACATTAATCATGGTGCAAAAATGGCACACATAATATAATATACATTTTGCATTACAAATGTAAAAAGATTTAATCAAAGTGTTGTGTAATTTACTGTAATACAGTAAAAAAAATTGTTTAAGCATTAATCAAAGTCTAATATTTAGAACAAATACTTGCATTGTACAATAAATACTACAAATAACATAACATAAATTTTGTATTACATAATAAAAAATAAATCATACTGTAATTTAATGTAATTTAGTAAAATGACTACATTTTATGTTTATCTAAGCATTAAAGACAGATATATAGAACAAATACTCAAATAATGCAAAAATACCGTAAAAGAACATAACATTAATTTTGGGTTTCATATAATTTCTATAAAAACCTAAAAAGAAAATGTTC
Organism: Carassius auratus; assembly: GCF_003368295.1. NCBI lineage: Eukaryota > Metazoa > Chordata > Actinopteri > Cypriniformes > Cyprinidae > Carassius > Carassius auratus. Next base: position 24,920,710 of record NC_039261.1, on the reverse strand, counting down.
AGATCCATTACGATGCTTAAACATTTGGTTAATTATTACTGTAATACAGTAAAAATAATAATAATTTTCTATCATAAATTCAATTCAGATATGTAGAACAAATATTGGCATTGTCCAAAAACACTACAAATAATACAACTTTAAGATTTTTTCGCGGGGAAGGCATGTGTGATTATCATCACAGTGCAAAAGCAATCTTATCTAAGAAGTTCCCTATACTTTAAGCAGAACAAAGTTTAATGTGAGTGAAATGTGACCTGGACATTTATCTGAGGTTCAGCCGAAGAGAGCGATATAGCGAGTGGTAAGAAAGGATGAAAGTGAAGTCAAATACTGAAAGGGAAGAGAAAGTGGGCAGGAATGAGAGTGAACATGTGCTTGTCTGTCTTGTGTCCGTCCTCAGCCCTGTTAGTGTGACACTGTCCGTGACCTCTGACCTCTGTCTCTGCTGTGATCTCCACTCTCGGTTGTTGTTGTTGTTGTGTGTGAAGCTAAATAAAGAAAAAGCGATGACCACAGAGCTTCATTTTACCCCCCACATTAAACCAACAGTAGCGCAGCAGCTGCTTTTCATGTGACCAGAGGAAATGATGCTAGCGAGCTTTTCTGCTGCTGTTTAAACTTCTGTCCGAAATTATGCTAAATACCGTGCTCACTGTTAAACTTTTTTCTGGTGGTCAATGTCCAATGTCAATGTTGACTCACAATACAGTTTAGTGACGTACCTACAATTACGGAAAACACTTGTTGTTGCAATGGAAACAATTAGATCGCTCATTTCTCTTCACGATCACAGACAACAGCTCACATTAACATGGAAGAGATGGGATTTATCACTAAAAGACAATGATTGCTATGCCCTGCTGTCATCCAGAGGCCGGATTCACCAAAAACTTTTTAAGAAAGAAGTCAAGAAGTTCCTTAAGAGAAACTCTAGAAGTTTGTAAGAATGCAATTCTTACAACTAACTTTATAAAATTATTTATGATTATAAAGTTATAAAGTTATTTATGATGATTTTTAAGGACATTCTTTCCAGGAATTCAAACTTAATAAATTTTTCTTTAGCAAAAAAAAAAAAAAAAAAAGGTAAAAGATGAGAAGAAAAAGAAATGCTTTTGGGAATTTTTAAAATAATCATAACTTCATTCTTAAGTTAACCAGTCACAGAGATTATTTTCTTTTCTTAAGACTGTTAATGAATCCGGCTTTGGGTTTTCAGTGTTTGTTTACATGATGGGGTCTGTGTTTGTGACGTGTGCAGTCCAGACAGTCAATGATTCACATGATTCAGTGATTCAGTCAGTAATGGATTCACATGATTCAGTGATTCACTCAGAGTTAGAGTACATTCACATGTTTCAGTAATTCAGTCAATGTTAGATTCACATGATTCAGTGATTCAGTCAAAGTCAGATTCACGATTCAGTGATTCAGTGTTTCAGTCATTGTTACAGTACATTCATATGATTCAGTGATTCAGTCAAAGTCAGATTCACGATTCAGTGATTCAGTGTTTCAGTCATTGTTACAGTACATTCACATGATTCAGTGATTCAGTCAAAGTCAGATTCATGATTCAGTGATTCAGTGTTTCAGTCATTGTTACAGTACATTCACATGATTCAGTGATTCAGTCAAAGTCAGTTTCACAATTCAGTGATTCACATGATTCAGTGTTTCAGTCAGTGTTACATTCACATGATTCAGTGAATCAGTCAAAGTCAGATTCACGATTCAGTGATTCACATGATTCAGTGTTTCAGTCAGTGTTACAGTACATTCACGTGATTCAGTGAATCAGTCAAAGTCAGATTCACGACTCAGTGATTCACATGATTCAGTGACTCACTCAGTGTTAGAGTACATTCACATGATTCAGTGATTCAGCCAAAGTCAGATTAACGACTCAGTGATTCAGATCAGTCAGTGTTGGTGTTTAGGTGTTTAATGTCTCATTAGTTCGTGAACAGAATCAGTATATTTGCTGTGAATCACCAATGGTGTCAATGCTAAAACCTTTTCTCCATGTGTTGTTTGTAGAAAAAACACTTATGTTTTCATCTTTGTAACATCTAAAGTTCAAGATTTCCTCAGTTCACAACGAAGCCAGCACAGAGATGTATAAAGTTTTGTGAATATGCGTTATGATTTTGTGATCATACACTGTGTTAAAGGCCTGTGAGATGTACAGATGAATGAATTGTTTTCATTACTGAAACAGATGACTGATTCATTCTTAATCATGCGGCCATAAAAGTTCAATAAGAGCCTGTTTTTACTTCACTGCTCTGTAAATAACGTTTATTATCCACTGTTACGCTAGATTGAAACAATAACTGCATGAGAAACCTTGGGTCAAAGGTCATGTTTACGTTGACATAGTTTTCAAATAAAAGTTGTTTGTAAACTTCTGTAAAGCTCCTCAGACTCGTCTCATTATTGAAGGTAACTCCGAGGGAACAGGCCTGCGATCTCTCCGCTTTGACCTCGCTGTCTTTCCCTCACATTTTTCCCACAGCTCCTGACGTCTCGTGCTGATGTTGAGGGAGCGTTGCGTTAACCTCTTGTGCTCGGGCAGAGCTGTGGGATCAGGTTAACCCTTTGAAGTGTGCTTAAGGGAACCTGTGATCTTCTGGCTGCTATCAAGGGAATGTGTCTGACGCAGATATAGGACCATCACATCACAGACCTGCTTTTCTAAAGCTTCAATACATGTTAAGCTCCACTGACAGCATTTACGGCATAATATACAACACCTTGACCTTGCCTATAGAAATGAATAATTTTATTCAGCAAGGATGTATTCAAGTGATTAAAAGTGACAGTAGAAACATTTATAACTATTTGAATATCTGGAATCTGAGGGTGCAAAAAAAAATCAAAATACTGAGAAAATCACCTTTAAAGTTGTCCAAGTTTTAAATATGTCGTACACCCTTCATCAAATTCATATTGATTTCCCAAGCAGTTACACAACCAGATGCTGTAAAGCGACTCCTTCCTTTGGTTTGCTTTCAGACATGCTCGACAAAGAAAGTGTCCCGTTTTCTGCCATGCGGCTCTTTTACACTTATTTTCTGGAAAACGCTGCGGTCAGACCTCAATTTGACATCGGCTCTCTATTTTCGCCAAGGGGCCATTTGGTTCTCCACAACTAAAGGCAAACATCATTTATATATAGATTAGGAAATGCCTCAAAATAGAGGAATTATTCCACCTACCCCCAATTAGACCGCCGTCCACCTTCCTGCAGAGGTATGCCATTCATCTTGAGGCTCAGCAGGGTTTCAGAAAACAGGCCCACCTGCATCCGCAGCCAGCTGTGAAAGCAGACCCCAGCACCGCAGATTAAATGCTACATGGGCCACTTCGGTTTGCAGCTATTCTGGCGGTTACAGGTAACATGTAAGGCCTTGCAGAACCCATTTATGTTCACTTTGGTGCCAAATCTCAGTAGGAGAAACAGCAGTGAAACTGAGTTTTGGCGGTAAAGGTTTCAAAAGAGGGTTTCCCTGTTATCGTATGTTCAAAAAACTGTTTCGGGGGTCATGCAGTTTGCCAAAGAATGGTGAAAAACACACACAAAAAAATGTGTAAAAGCAGGAAATTTTAGCTTTCAGAGACTAGAAAACATAAAATATGTAAGAAAATGAATAATTGTATTTTTTTCTATTGTTAGGGGTAAATTTGTCACCCTTTTATGTTCAAAATTAGTTGCACAAGCAAAAGACACCTTTTTTTGCAATGGTTAATACTTGTAATGACTATTTGTGCACTGAGGTGCAAATTACTACAAGTATAAACAACTTGATTTGTAGTTAGTGTAAGATGTATTTATCGCTATTTGTACTTGGTTTTACTTCTTAAGGTATAATGGGTTTCTCACACTTCTTTTCAGTGCTGCAACAGTCTAGTAACTGAGATTTAAAAAAATAACTTTTGCCAAACTTTCTTGACTGTGAAACTCATCTAGATTAAGAAAAAGACTCAAGTGAGATTTTCTTGAATGATTCAGAAGACAGCAGTGAAAGCAGTGAGGGTCAATTTCACCCCAACACAAATGCTATTTCAAATTTGTACAGCTTTTCCATAAAAACATGTCTCTGATGAAACTCTGCATGCACATTCATGAGCCTAAATAAGAAATATTCACCCAATTGCATGAAGAAATAAAGTATTTTAAACAACGTGAAAGTCAAGAGTACATCAAACTGACCCCAACACAACAGGAAGGTTCACTCTTAAAAATCAAACTTCTTTAATCTTCTTAAGCTTTTGTGCATTGGAAATTTACCATAGATGTTAAATGTTCTTCATATAACCATCAATGCCCCAAAAAAACAAAACAAAACATAATTTTTTTAATACGCTTCATGGATATATAAATAAATGTTGAGCATTTTTCACTGTATTTTGTGAAATTAGCACAAAATACAGTGAAAATGCTCATCATTTATTTATATATCCATGAACCGCAGAGGCCCAAAAGTATGCAAAATATTTATCATGTGCAAAAGTGACATTTCGTAAATGTGTAAACAACAGCTGAAGTGCTTGCAGTGTTTGGTTTCTAAACATCAGCTGAACATCGGTTTTCAGCAGTCAATAATTCACCTCACATCACGATCAACACAAGCCATGTTTATTGTATTTAAAGGGACAGTTCACCCCAGAATGAAAATTCTGTCATTAATTACTCACCCTCATGCAGTTACAAACACATAAGACCTTCGTTCAACGAGGTTTTCAACAATTCTTCTCGCAGAGTTACCGTCGTCTGCCTTTTTGGACAGTAGCATGATGCATGTGTGTGTTTTCCCCAGATCGTAGCTAATCAATGTAATCAGCCTTGTTTACATTTAGCAAGAACTGTTGAATAAATTGTTATTTTTGTTTTCTTTGCAAACAAAAAGTATTCTTGTAGCTTCGCAAATTTTGTTACTGATGTCCTTGCTATGTTTCTGTGTTTGGGAACATTTCAGTTGTGTTGCTGTGTATGGAGGGTCAGAGAGCTCTCGGATTTCATCAAAAAATATCTTAATTTGTGTTCTGAAGATGAACAAAGGTGTTAAGGGTCTGGGACGACATAAGGGTGAGTAATTAATGACAACATTTTCATTTTGGGCTGAACTAACCATGTAAGTCTGGGTCATAAAAAATAGGTGTAGAAACAATTTTCACATTTAGAACAATTAAAAAGAAACAGCAAGTAACACATTGAACTAAACCAGAAATTTTGAAAATCTGAAAATGTAAAACTTTTTGGGTTAGAATATCAGGAATTTAAATTTAGAAGCATTTTCCTTGCTAAATGATATTTTAAGTGAAAACTCAAGCTCAAGACTATGTGGATCAAACAAAACTGGACTGGATCACATGCATGGACTGGACTGACAACCAAACTGATAATATTTTATTTTATTTTCCAGAGCATTTGGGGCTATTTTAACCCCTCGTGATGTGTGTGGTCGAGTTTCCAGAAGAGAAGCCTCCTGTCGTTTAGTTTAATAATGTTGCGCGGATTGACTGTGGTGGAGAAACAAAAATAATGTCACTCAACACTGAGAGACTGAGTTTATTTTCAGAGATTAATAGAGAAAGAAAATATCAAAAAATGACACTTCAGTAGCTGCATCTGATTCAGGCAAATGATCACCTGAGCATTTATCATTACACAGAGAGAGTGCTAAAACAAAAGAAGGCAAACTGATTGTAAAGCAACTGATAAACCAGAATATATCCGTGTTTTTGGAGACCGGAGGCGCATGATCCATAAACACACAGGTTCCCAACAACAGACAAATTCAAGACAAGGTTCAGTTTAAGTGTGTCTCGCAATTATCCTGGTTAATCTTGAAATGCAGCGGAGCTGATCATTAAACAAACAAAACATTCATCCCTGTTACTGCATTGACACTGAGGTCCCATGAGAAGTTTATTATTCCCTTCTTTCCCTCAAGACGGCGGAGAGAGAAGAGAAAACAGAGGAAAGCACATTCTTGGTGCATGACCTGTGCTGCAGAGAAACCCCGGCGTGAAAGGTGATAAATTTGTTGTGCATTATATATGTGATATCAACACGTTCAGAGCTGCGAGATACTGCGTTAAGAATTATACTACCATAAAAGAGTCTAAAATGCATAAAACTGTTTGGTTTTATGCTTTGAAATGGGGCTCACATGACGTCATCCGAAACCCATGTAGGGAATTATGTGCCCCTGAAGATACATAACGCAAGAAAGAAATCCTTCATCACAGGCCGCGGGGAAATATATTTAAAACTGATGTTCACCAGCGCTGATTCATTGAATGTTTAAAAAGATAGTGAACTCTTTTATAACAGCGGTTCTCACCTGGAGGTTCGTAGGTTTGTTCTGTCGGTGAGTAATAATGCTTCAGCTATACTAAAAGTGATATAAGATGCTATACTTATAAGCGCAAATAATAAGTGCAACCAACTATAAATGTGCATAGTTAGAGAAATCAGTAGTCTTCAAGTTGGCACGAAATGCTTTTTCTAAATGCGTATTACAGATGTTGAATAATTCATCTATGCATACTTTTTGCCTGTGTTTAATCCAGTTCAAATGTCATAATTGGACCTTCAACTGAAAACCACAGACAACCCAGAACAAAAGATTTGTAACTACTTTTGTTTCATCGCAAAAGTATAATTTTTTTTTGTCATGATTAACAAAAAGGCACTATTAAAGTAGATTTGTGTGTCACTTCTAATATAATTTATTGCATATTTGTTACTATGCAATAGCTTACCAAAATTTTTGAAGCTCTCAAAACTCATTCAAGTCATGTAAACTATTTTTGATTTGATTTATGGTTTTGGTGCTGTTCTTGTCTATTTTTTATTTATTTTTTTGTCTTGTGTATGTAACCCTAACCCATTTACACAATAAAATGTATATATATATATATATATATATATATATATATATATATATATATATATATATATATATATATATATATATATATATATATATATATATTGTTACGTCCCGTGACTCAAAAAGGGGACGCAACAAAAACTGGGACATAAGAAAGCCAATTCGTAAAAAAAAACGCTTTATTTAGCTCAAACAAATATACCAAAACGTCTTAAGATAGTATTCAAAGTCAGTTATGGCATCCTAAAGATATGTGCGAGAATGTAATACCCTGTGGTGTGGTCTCGTGATGTGTGCAAAAAAGAAACATCAAACTATAACGAAAAACAATCAAGTTGGCCGCCCCTCTTCTGCCATCAAGCTTGCTTCTTATAAAGAGGCAAGGGAAATTGGGCACAGGTGTCACGGATGCAACCAGGTTACGGGGGGGCGGAGTCATCCGACGTCTACTGGAAAAAAGCCCAATGAATACCCAGGTCGTCACAATATATATATATATATTATAAAAAAACAAAAAACAGGTAATTTAACTGTTTAAATCACAAAATTCGTATTTGTTTTAGAACCACAATATATAAACTCAGAATTTAGACTTTTTTCCTCAAAATTCTGAATTTACACTTTGTGAATCTGAGTTTATTTCTCAAAACTGTGATTTTTGTTACATTTCACAACAGTTTTGTCTTGTGCTTTTTCCTTTAAGGTTCTTCTGTAAGCTCCTCACCTGAAGTCCAGTGTAAGCAAAACCAGTGGCAACGTTTGTCAGTGAAAACTTTACGTTGTCCACCTGTCAGCAGGAATATTGCACAGAGCAGACTTGTGAAAGCTGGAGAGATGACGAGCCGTGTGCACGTGGAATCTGGTTTATTATTCTTCTTTCAGCGTTCCTGTGTGCACATGCAGGTGCTCGGCTCTGAAGCAGTAATGTATCGTGGCTGTTATTCTTTCCGTACATTATTACCACACGAGTGGCGTGGGACAGCACTGGCAGTGGGCTAAAGAGAAAGACTCGATGCACAGAGTATAAAACAGACCACCCTGAACTCAAACACAGGCCCATTGAAGCCTTTCTGTTTGACTCTGACGCACTCGTCTGGTGCCGTCCGATTGTTCATGCCGCCAGTCCACTATAATACGTGGCTTTGTTCGGTTAGGCAACAGTTACGGCTTCAGCATGGATGGAGAAAATTGAGTTTTACAGGATAAATGACGCAATAAGCCATGCGCTCAGGGCAGACCACCACAAACTTTTGCTCCCTGTTTCTTTTTTTCAATGACTGACAGAACTGAAAATACTCGCAATGAAGCCTAACAGGTTCATTCTTTGAAAAGTCAGCATGAGTTTTTATCACTGTAGATTTTAAAGGCTACAATAACATTGCTGCAGCCGCTAAAGGCGAATAATCAAAACATTCTGCTGTTTATGAATGAATTTATTTTGAACTTATGATCGCTGTCCTCCGGTGCAGCTGTCTAAAGTCTCGTAATGATGCTGGGAATCAGTGAAGGACATTACATTTAGTTTTTTGAGCCAAAGCAGGTGCAAATGTCACCAATATTTAAAATGATAAGACCTATAAATTGATGCACAAAACACATTTCAGCTCTGTAATCTAACAAAACTGAGAAAAGTACGCTCAGACTTGATTTGGACCATTAGAAAATGACTGGATCTTGTAAAATGAAGCAAAGTTGTTGGAGGCATGTGGTGTCAGCAAATAAAAAACATTGTTTCAGAGCTGGAGCACATCATTAAATCTTGGTTATAAAGATGCTACATTTAGTGCATTGATGAATCATTCACCATAAGACCAGAAACATGTTTTTACAAAATAAATAGCACATAAACATTGACCCTAAGTCAAATCATAAGCTAAAAACACTACACTCTTAAAATAAAATCTTACAAAGCTTTTCTTTTATTAATGTGCATTGGATTAGAAATGCACTGTGCACGGTAGACCAATCCCAACAGACTGGGCCTTCTGACCAATCAGAGCAGAGGAGTATGCTTTGAGGATCATTGGAAAATTAGGTGATATTAAATGCATATTTTAAAGAAAATGAAATCATATTTTGACCATGCATGCATGAAACCTATTGGAGGAGGCTCCCAAAACAATTGCATAACAGGGGCACTTTTAAACTCACTGTGTTTTTTCATTGTCTACTTCCATATTCTTTCAAATGCAAGCTAACATCTGAAGGCTTTATGCAACCCTCTGAATCAAAGTTAAATGTGGCCATAGAGAGACAGAGTTTGGTCATGCTCCAATATAATATATTTAAGATGAAATGAATGACTCAACAATGTTTGATTGTAGGTGTGTGGTCCCATTGAGTTAAAATGGTGGTAATGAACCTCAGTACTCGAGGGGGGATATGTTTCCTTCAAATGTATTTGCCAACTCATTATATGGACAAATTAAGAGCTTGGAATAGAGTGCTGCGGGGATAACATATTATTTTAGGCCAAAACCCAGAAACAAGCTGCATTTTTTGAACTTCCAGTTCCATTGCTCTGGAGTCAATGTTTTTTTGAATGGGTTTTTGGTTAAATGCATGAAATAAGGTCTGTGTTTAACACAAGCTCAAGATGTTTTCATGTTTTAGTCCACTCATAAATTTAATTAATATCCCCTTAAAGCTTTTTTTTCTTGAAAAAGTCTGTTGCCTTCAAGGGACTACAAAAACCTAATTAAACTAAACATGTCACAGCCACGTTGTGTATAATTGCACTCTTGCGAGCTCTTATAATTTATTCTGTGAACAGATTTGTGAAAAGCTTAATTTGTGGCGATGGAGTTGTGTGACTGTGATGCCTATGTTCAGCTTTTTACTTCAGCTGATTGTATTAAAGCATCAAAATTGGTAAAAGTTGTGTTTATTGGGAAGATAACCATGAACATGACAAGAGTTTATTTTCTGCAATAATCCAAAAGCCAATGGAAAAATCCCGTTGGGTGTTTGTCAAGGGAACCAGGGTGATGTAAACTTCTGGTTTGGCCTACAAAAATATGTTACTACCCTGAAACTATGTAAAGTGCACCACACAAGTTTCAAGTATTGACTATTTTTGTGTTATTTTAAAGTCTTGCCTTGAAGGGGTTTTTATATGGCAACATTGGCAAGAGTGGTTTTCCACTAAAAATATATCAACACACAAGTGTGAGTAAATGTTTTAGTTGCATTATTGCATTTAACTTCTAAATGTCCTGCACCACAGATTGAGTCAATGAAACAGACATGCACACACACACACACACACACACACGCTCATGTATAGAAAGATGAATGAGCCTTTAGTGGAGCTGGTTTATGAGTTTGTCAGGCTGATTGCTCTTCTGGTCCACGCTGTTATCTCAACCCTTCTGAAGGATCACACTCCCTCTCAAGTTATGGGAGATAAGACCGCTGGAGGAGGGCAGCTCACTCCTGGAGTTCAAAAGAGAACAGTTTTATCTGCTGCTTGATGGAGAGACGTTGTGTGGATGGGAGGCAGACTCCAGTCCAAAGAGATCTTCATCCATTCAGGTTTAGGTCACTTCCACCTCCCCCCATCCCATCAAAAACACGTCCTCAGTCTCTCAGCCAGTGCACATCGGCACGGTCATGTCTCATCATCATTATAGATCTGTCTTAAACAGTAAGTGAGATTAGGAATAGTCCTGCTGATGCAACTCGAGGTGTTTGTTCAGTCTACTGAATTAAAATGAGCAAATGCAACACATTTCTTGATCATTTCTCATAACTTTTGTATTGCATGCAATCCATTTAAATTCGAAAACTGCAGGCATTAATCATTTTTGTTGGCATAACTTGGCCAGGGATTTGCAGCTCCCAGTACGCACTGCATGGGGTTTCATGAGGAAAGCAAATGTTGAAATAAAATGCTATTTCAAGCATTTTATGCAAGATGAGAAAAAAAGGGCTCCTTTTAAAGGGGATTTTGAATGGTTTGTGTTATGTTGCATCATCATTGTGGTGAAGAGTGGAGCTTTTAGGCTGAGGATGGGTATGTGATTAATGCTGCTTTACTCAATGAGCATTTACTATTTTGCATGCAATTACATGCTGTTGCTAGTTAGCACTAACTACTAACTCACAAAAGCATGTGTTTGCATGCTAAAGAGTAAATGCTCACCTAGTGATGCTGCATTAAGATTATTCACCCTCAGCCCATCCAAAATGTAGTTGAGTTTGTTGCTTTATTAGATTTGGAGAAATGTAGCCTTTCATCACTTGCTCTCCAATGGATCCTAAATGGGTGCCGTCAGAATGAGAGTCCAAACAGCTGATAAAAACATCACAATACTCCACATGTAATCCACACCACAGTTAAAAACATCTTAATGATGGATGTGTTTCTTGCAAACATGCAGTTTTTGACTTGGACTGACAGCTGATGGACTGGAGTGGTTTTTTTATTAGCTGTTTGGACTCTCATTCTGACGGCACCCATTCACTGCAATGCTGCATTTCTCTAAAACTGATGAAGAAATCAACTCATCTACATCTCGGACGGCTTGAGGGTGAGGACATTTCCTGCAAATTTTGAGTGAACAATTCCTTTAAATGTCTCACTTCAACTAGCATCTCTCTTTTTCTCTTTAAGTAAGTTTTTAAACTGTGATATTTCTCTCACTCTTGACTTCTTTTCTATAACAATGAAAGCGTCCCGTATCATTCATCACCAGACTCCCATTTCTTATGTTTAAAAAGCCAAGAGGGAGGAATTCAGTTTACAAAAATATTGTTGAAACTCCCTATAATTGAATAAAAGGCCTGAAAAAATGCCATGAATCTAATTACGCACATATCTCTTGAAATCAACGCTGCTCTGCCCTCTGTAATACATCCATGTTTGTTTTTCTTCATTGAAGAGCCACATCAAAAAATGAGTTTTTTTTCTGGTATGCTGAGGCTAAAGAGGTTATACTTAACTTACTTACTAACACAAATAGCCCACAGCAAGATAGCGCTCTCTGTCTGTGTCTCTCTCATTCTTCGAGATGCTCTCTAGATTGCGACTCTCTTTATTGGAAGCAGATACAGCTTATGTAATCTTTATGCATCTCTGTTAGCTGTCAATTTGTCACTGTGATCAAGGAAACAGCCAGTGTGTGTGTATGTGTGTGTGTGTGTGTGTGTGTGTGTGTGCAAAGGCAAGTATCACTACTAGATTGAAAAAAGTATTATTAGTGATTTTGAACCATTTTCAGGCTCTTTCAGTTGATCCAAAAGTAAACTGAGTGAAAGTGAACCCAGTTCTCACTGAATTTACACCAAACATGAAAAAAAAAACTATCAAGTAAGTCATTACAGTGTTTCATGGCACGTTTTATTAATGCATTTTTAAATTTAAACTAAATTAAATTTAAATGTATGCATTTAGCAGACGCTTTTATCCAAAGCGACTTACAGTGCATTCATGCTATCATGCTAATTGCTAATTTTTACCAGTCATATCGCAATTTAGTTTTTTTTTTCTCGCCGAAACATTAGGAGAATTAGCATTAAATAAACATTGGGCTAATTTTGATTTCCAGATTCTCCCTAAAAATTCTTGTTCTTCATGCTCTTTTTAAAAATAATTTACATTTTTGCTCATTTAGAAGTGGCAGCCACAATGTGTTGGTGGTACCGCAAAACAAGTAACGCGAGTAACATGTTTTTATTTTTGTCGTGCATTACTTTTACATTACATTTACATTTTAATTGATTTAGCAGATGCTTTTATCCAAAGCGATTTACAACGATTTTGTTTATTTTTTTATCAGTATGTCTAAAAGATAGTACTTTTGAATTTACAAGAAGTTACGTTTCAAATAAGTAACAGCAGTTACTTTGTTTTCCCATGTATTGATGAACAGCTCTCCTGTCCCTGTGATGAGGAAAATCTGGAGTAAAATGTGTGAGCTGTGTGAACATGATGTTACTGTAGTTCTCGACGAAATGTGCATGCATTTACATTTACTCATCTCACTGCACAAAAACAGACTCAGTATTCCTCAAAACCAATAAAAAGTGGAATGCAAAAAATATTTCTCAAACCTGCAATAATTATTTAATTACATAACACAAATACCCTTTAAGTGTTTAATCCCTCTTTATTAAGCACTGTCTTTGATGCTGACCTTTGATGATCCAGCTCAACCATACTTAGCAGAAATGACTTTAGATTTATCTAACATCTAACATTTTTTTAAATGAATAAAGTAACAAAGTGCATTACTTTCCATAAAAAGTACTTTTTAGGGAGTGACAAAATATTGCAATGCATTACTTTTAAAAGTAGCATACCCCAAAAATACAAAAGCCACAATGCTAGCAGTGATACTTTAAAATCTAATCAAAAAAAAAGAGTTGTTTTAGTGTTCTTTTTGCATTATGACACACTGTTTTCCTAATGAATGTTGTTCAGTTGCTTTGACGCAATGTATTTTGTTTAAAGCGATATATAAATAAAAGTGACTTGCCTTGACTTTTGTGGTTGGTAGGGTATTTTAGGGCATGTTATGGTATGATTTATTTAGTGTTTTTGTTGTATAAATAGTAGCAGTATGAGATGTTAAATGTTATTATATCACAAGTAAAATCATGGTTGCAAATATTTTATATAATATATTATATTAGTTTTTTTGTGTGATTCTGAACCATTTTCTGGGCTCCTTCAGTGAATCCAAATGTGAAAATCAACCCAGTTCTCATTGAAGAAGTCTGAATCTGGCACAAGTTTGCTTTACAGATCCTTTACTCTCTTCTTAATAATAATTGCAAAAAATATCATTCAAAGATAAATTAGTATGGTGCTGCCAAAATGCTCGGCTGTTGCTTGCTATGTAATTGCAAAGGTGTTGATCGTTGTTGTTTTTTCCAGCTTCTTGCTAAAGTTAAAATAAAGTCCACCTATTTCTCAAAATAATGACAATTTGATTTATTTTTTGGTCAAATCTAGCATCCCTAATGCTCTCCGCCAGGCCACAGTGCAGTCTAATTTGTATCTACACTCACACTGAGCGAGATAATCGATCCTGTCATGGCCAGAGCACACTATTCATTTCAGCTGTTTATGTTCAAGAAACTCTCACATCCATGAACTCACGACTCAAATCAGTCTGTGCCGCCGTTATCAGGCTGTGATGTCACCGACGCCTGATTTAAAGGAATTCTGGGAATCTTCCTGCACTGAGATGAGGATTCAGTGTCTGTTGTTTTACACTCTTGTGGTTTTAATCAGAAACTGGATCCTCTCTCCTAATCAGCACATTGATTTCCCTCCTGCTAACACGGGTCAGACGGAGCAGATCTGCTTTCAGACGAGACCACAAATCAAGCCCCCGCCGCAGAACAGCAGAAAGCCCTTTGTGATCAGGCGCTCAGTAAGACAGGGAACTTGCTATTGCAGTCTAGCATTTGATTATAGCGGAAAGCTCTTTTTTCAGCTTCTTTTTTTTTTTGGGGGGGGGGGGGTGCCCCTTGAACTGCAACTGCACGAAACCAAAGTTCATCACGAAAGCAGATGTTGAAAGCGAGCTTGACCGTGATTTTTGAAGCGCGAAAGTCCTGCGTGTTTTAGACTCGACAAGAATATAAACATCATTTGTTTTCAGTAGAGTTAAACAGAGTTGTGCTCTATTCAGAATCAAAGAATTGGCTCCTTTTGATTCATAAGTGTGAATTTAAACAGAAATGGCCACAATACACAGGAAGTTGAATTATAATGACAGGAACAGGAATTAACACCGGTAATGCATTCTGGGAAAGTAAAAATTATATAATTATAAAAATAATTATATAATTATGTAATAAAAACAATATAAACAATGTGTATACAGTATTACATAAAATATTTTTAACATTTTTATTAAATTTCATTGTAAAAATTGAAAAACGTAAAAAATATATACTTTTTACACACAATATAGATAGATAGATAGATAGATAGATAGATAGATAGATAGATAGATAGATAGATAGATAGATAGATAGATAGATAGATAGATCGGATATGTATATATACACACAATATATAGTTACATTTCTGGAAGAAAAGGAAATAAAAAGTTTTTTTAAGCTTTAAATATCTTAATATTGTGTGTGTGTGTGTGTGTGTGTGTGTGTGTGTGTGTGTGTGTGTGTGTGTGTGTGTGTGTGTTGCCATTCAAATTCAGATGGCAATTCTGAATCTTACTAATACTTCAGTTAAAATGCATTTCTGAATCGAGCAAAACATTGGCCCCGGGACAGACGTTAAACATTTTGAGCAGTAAACCCCGGTTGCACACTTCATAAAGTGATGTTTTTTAACATGTTGTCAGGGTGAAAAGTGGCGTTCCGCTCAAAACGCCCTTCATCATTTGATTTCCGAGGAGTGTATATTTGGTCTGCTGTGCTGCTGGATTGAGTCGCCCTGTTTTTACACCCGTCCACTGGGTCTGCAGATAAACATGACCCTGCTAAATCTCAGCCAGAGCAAATCTAACCCATGCTTCGGACCGTTCCTGCCTTTCAACGACTACAATTTACAGTTCTGTCAAAAATATAGAGCTGGCTTATCTGGACGGTGTGGACAGAGCGGACTGGAGATGAATGAAGTGGTGTGAAGAGAGAGCGACAGAGAGACGTGGAGACAGGCGGAGAGATTCAGCATAACCCAGCGTGATAAACTGCTTAATTAAGCTTTCCTTGCAAAACAGCCATTGGAACATGGGAATCTCCAGCTGAGAAAGAAATGACGAAGTAATTGCACAAGATGAACCAAATATAAAACACGTGACTTCCCAGCATGCACAGCCTCTATGCATGACTAAAGGCGCTCGCATGCTAGAAAAAATCATTTTTGAGAGTGTAGATTTAATCAGGTCAGGTTGTATACTGTAGTTTTTGCATGAAAGCATCAACTGTGTCCTTCTGTGTTCAAACAGAGCGACTGATTCAGTTCTGTCTGGATTGTTTCAAGCCCCAAAACCGTGACGGCCATCTGTGTCAAAACCCAAGCCAGTGAGTCTTTCAGTTGAAAAGAACAAAGACGACTGCTTTTCTTCCTTTTTTTACAAAAGGAACTTTGAGATGAAGAATAAATATTGTTTCCCAGAGAGGCCGTGAGTCAGGTTTTGGTTGTTTGGGGGTCGAGGATGAGGGTGGTATTACAGCGAGACTGTATGCTTTCTGTCTTGGTTATTTCTATTGGCATTTTGTTTCTAATCCAGCAGGATTCGGGTTTGTTTCATGTGGATTTGGAGGTTCAGGAACCCAAGGATGGAAAAAATCTACTGGAGCAACACGGCAAAGAAAACAGCAACAATACGGTGGACTTCACCGCAAACACTCGGGCGGTATTTCTGGATTTATGCATTTATAGAGAAAAAAATACACAAATCCAATTTGGCTCCAGATCTGAAAACAATCTGCCCTGAGGTACATCATGAGCAGGGTAGTACGTTTGGGATCAGTAAGTAATGAATACTTCTGTTTAGTAAGGATGCATTCAATTAATCGAAAGTGACAGTATAGACATGTATAATGTGCTTTTGAGCTTTCTCTTAATCAACGAATCCTGAAAAATTAAATGCATCATGGTTTGCACAAAAATACAATCAGAAATGTTTCTTGAGCAGCAAATCAGCATATCATAATGATTTCTGAAGATCATGTGACTCTGAAGACTGGAGGAATTATGCTGAAAATACAGATTTGATCACAGCAAAAAATTACATTTTGATAAGTATTCACATAGAAAACGCACATTTTAAATTATAATATTATTTCACAACATTACAGTTTTTACTGTATTTTTGATCAAATTAATGCAGCCTTAGTGAGCAGAAGAGACTTTAAAATCATTCAAAAACATTAAAACATCTTTCTGACTCTAAACTTTTGTAACAATAAATTCATATGTATCAGAGTTATCATCGTTAACTAAAACTAAAACCATAAAAAAAATTTGAAATAAAATAATAATAACATTTCAGCTAATTGCCAAGGCATTTCTCATTTAGTTTATATTGAATTAACTTTAAGTAGGCTTACTAAAATAACTAAAAGTAAATAAAAATAAAAACTAAACTACTAATTAAATTATGAACAAAAACTATAAAAATCTATCTGATATGAATCTGTTCCGATAAGGGACAATATCCGTCTAATGACAAAAAAAGAAAAATGACCGGTGCACCATTTTTCACTGCACTGTTCACCAAAAGTATTGATTGACCAATGAGATTTAAGCTTTTGAGTCATGTGTTCATACTCCAGACAGGTCATTACACTCTGTTTGTTACACTGTAGTGCACCTGCATTATTATCAATATACCACACATATTCCTGTGTCAGTGAACTCTGTTTTATCAAATGGTTTTCAGAAACGTTCTTGTCTGTTTCTGCTTTTGTTTCGTATGACACCTGTGTTTAAGTGCTTCTGTGAGTTTTGCGTGAAAGCAGAGACATATGTGTGTGTGTGTGCGTGCAGAACTCAAAGGACTCCCGCTGTGTGTGTTGTGCTTTGACTGACGGAGGAGCTGAGCACAAATCATCTCTCTGCTATGTCTAAACCTCTCTGTGCTGGAAAGATTGATGTTATGTTCACAAGCCGTTTTACATTCCTCACGAGAGATTTCTGAGAGAAACATCACACTGAACAAGAATAAACGTCTTCATTTTAACCATCAGGACACAACCGAATAAAGACAAGTGTCTCTGTATGACAGGATGGAAGTTTTGATTTTGATTTTGATGAAAATAAAAAACAGATTAATTACTTACAATAAGGTCACAAAGGACAGTTCTGATTTAATGTTGGCTTTCATAAACTACACCAAACATTTCCATCTCTATCTAATCAGATTTTCCCTATTATGAATATTATGAATATTTCAAAAATAAATTGGATTCCACAACCATAAGATACATTCTGTACGACTTTAGCTTGACATACTGTGAGAAATATTCGCTGTGGGTTTTTTTTATTTCATGGTAAACTGCCTGCGCTGATTCCTCATCTGTAAGTCATTATGCATAAACATCAGCTTAAATCATGGATAAACATATGCATAAACATAAACAAAATACAGATGATGATTCAATGCATTTTCACTGTGTTATTAACATGAAATGCCCTGCAAAATCCGTCTCAGCATCAGCTTTGAATTTTAGTCACAGAGCTGTCTCTCCTTTACATCTGAACTTCAAATATTAAAATAAGTTTTGCTTGCATGCAATTAAAGTCGCTATGAATTAACATATTCATTCGGCAGATGCTTTTATCCTAAGAGACTTACATTGCATTCAAGCTACACATTTGCATGTGACCAATTCACTTCACTTGCTTTCATTCTCACTGTTTGAGCTACAGGAAAGCCGTCCATCAAATGCACAAATACAAATGTAAAGAAATGTAAATGTGTACACATGTCAGGTTCAGTCAGAGGGAGAAATCAGTATTCACGTTTTCATTTATGCATTTAGCAAACATGCTAACTGACTCATACAGTACTGTCATCTGACCATAGCGTCTCTGAAACACATAAACACCTAAAAACCACAGAGGCTTTATGAAATCATCCAAAAATGAAGTAAAAGCAGCAGCACAGAGATGTTTTAGTGTGATTAGGTTGGGATTTGGAAATCAGATCAGTGATGTTTCTTCTCTTCCTCCTTTATCTGTCTGTCATAATCTGTCTATCCTCATCCGTCTCTCTGTGACATGCACACACACCTCTTTTCTGTTTGCTCAGGTGGACAATACTGTGGTTTTGGAGTGAACCAGTACTGACCCTCGACTTCAGCACACACACACACACACACATACACAGGCATGTCCACCTACACAAACTCCCACAAATTACTAAACCTTTTTACTTGCAAGATAGTGTCACTTTATTTGGCTTTCAGTTTTAGTTACATCTGTTAGCACTGAGGATATGCTCTATGTGCAGTGCTGGGTAAATAACTAATATACCTAACTAACTAATATATTTTATAACTAATATAAAATATATATTCCAATCATTGTTATCAGCATTGTGCTATGCATTAAACATTACATTACAGCAGGAGTAAATCAATCAATAAATTATAAGTGAATCAATAAATTATGAATTTACTGCCATTGTGTGAATAATATGTGTAATCCATAAAATAATAACAATAATTTAAAATGTAATATAATTGCTTTATTGAAATGTGATTGTGTAATGCAAATTACATGTAATCAGTTACTAACCATAGTAACTATAAAATGTTTATTTTAATTAATTAATATACAATTAATCATTTTAATGCACTAAATATATTTATGCTAGGTAAGTTAATACTGTATGTAATAATATCAGTGTCAGAAATGAATGGCACAAAAAAAAGGTGACAGAAATACGCCTGAAAATCTAAATATGGCGGTAAAAATGTGTTAATTTCTCATTCTATAAAACATGAGCTGATACTGATTTAGTTTTATATGCAGCTTTACGTGCATTAAATTAAATATTTTCAGTTAGCTATTTGAATGCATTGATTACATCTAGATATTTGACAAAATTGCATGACATACAGTGTGTTTTGATATAGTTGGAAATGCCCCAGGAAATCAGCTCCAGGAGTCAAACATGGGCTTGTATTTAAGAAGCTCAACTCTGACACTGGTATGTATGTCTGGAAGGGGAGCCGAACACCTGCAGGGTCTCCTGCCATCATTACCCAGACTCCCCCTCTCATGCAGTGACACGGCAGATCCTTGCTGCACATCCAGCCTGGAACAGGATATGACATCGGACAGAGAGCTGGACTCACCACACATGGAAGTCATCAGGACTCAAGAGCGCTTGTGTGATGGTGGTACAAAAACACTCTCTCTCTCTCTCTCTCTCTCTCTCTCTCTCTCTCTCTCTCTCTCTGTTATAAGATCTTCAGGAAGTAACACATAAAAAAGATACATTATGCTACAAAGTCAAAGACACTTTAACTAAAACTACACCGAACAAAGTTATAAACGCAACACTTTTGTTTTTGCCCCCATTTTTCATGAGCTGAACTCAAAGATCTAAGACTTTTTCTATGTACACAAAAGGCCTATTTCTCTCAAATATTGTTCAAAAATCTGTCTAAATCTGTGTTCGTGAGCACTTCTCCTTTGCCGAGATAATCCGTTCACCTCACAGGTGAGACATATCAAGATGCTGATTAAACAGCATGATTATTCTTCGGGCATATGTTATGGACAACGAACACAGTTTCATTTTATTGATGACATTTGATGGCGTGACGAGATCCTGAGGCCCATTGTTGAGCTGTTCATCCACGACCATCACCTCATGTTGCAGCATGATAATGCACTGCCCCGTGTTGCAAAGATATGTACACAATTCCTGGAAGCGGGAAAACATCCCAGTTCTTGCATGGCCAGAATACTCACTGGACATGTCACCCATTGAGCATGTTTGGGATGCTCTGGATTGGTGTATATGACAGTGTGTTCCAGTTCCTGCTGATATCCAGCAACTTCGCACAGCCATTGAAGAAGAGTGGACCAACATCTCACAGGCCACAATCAACAACCGGATCAACTCTATGTGAAGGAGATGTGTTGCACTGCGTAAGACAAATGGTGGTCACACCAGATACTGACTGGTTTCTGGACGCCCCAATACACAATAAACTGCACATTTTAGAGCAGCCTTTTATTGTGGCCAGCCTAAGGCAATAATCATGCTGTCTAATCATCATCTTGATAGGCCACACCTGTGAGGTGGATTGACTACCTCTGTAAAAGAGAAGTGCTCACGAACACAGATTTAGACAGATTTGTGTACAATATTTGAGAGAAATAGGCCTTTTGTGTACATAGAAGAAGTCTTAGATCTTTGAGTTCATCTCATGAAAAATGGGGACAAAAACAAAAGTGTTGTGTTTATAACTTTGTTCAGTGTGTGTGTGTGTGTATATTTATATATATATATAGAGAGAGAGAGAGAGAGAGAGAAAATGTACAGTATGTATTGTAT
Source organism: Carassius auratus (assembly GCF_003368295.1). Classification (NCBI taxonomy): domain Eukaryota; kingdom Metazoa; phylum Chordata; class Actinopteri; order Cypriniformes; family Cyprinidae; genus Carassius; species Carassius auratus. The sequence continues at coordinate 24,899,802 of NC_039261.1, read as the reverse complement.
GTGTATGTGTATATTTATATATATTGTACATATAAAACATTTTATTTCTGCTAGTTATCAAGTCAGCATTTCCCATTCAGTCTCCTCAACTTCTTAATTTAGTTCAGCTTGATGTACAAAGAAGACTAAAATGGAAATAAAATTAGTATCCCAGTATACAGACATATAAACAAACAACAATAAAAATGACAAGAAAACATAAATTCTTAAAAGTCCTTAAAGTCTTAAAACTTAAACAAGTTGCATATTTGAACTTCCAGTCCCATCGAATCGAAATCAATGTTTTTTTTAATGGATTTTTGGTTAAATGTCTGAAATATGGTCTTTGGTGAACACAAGCTCAATATATTTTCAATATGTATTCTGTGACATAAAATTCACCGGTAATACAGTTTTGAATCTCTCACTTGTCTTGACAAAGTTGGTTGCTAACAAATCACTGGATTTATAATTCAGCTCAAACTATTCAGACTCAAACTTTCTATTTACTCTACTTAATTCAGTTTAACTCAAACGTGTAGATTTGAAATAAAGATTAGTAGTAGTAAAGCTAAAGTCATGGATCTGAAAACTAACCCTTTCTTTTACTTTTACAAACGTGTAAGAATCACACATTTTTGTGGGTCACAGAGCTTATTCTCTGTAATAATCCAAAAGCCAGTGGAATCCAAATAGCTGTTTTTTTATTTAGTTTTTTTGTCGAAGGAAACAGGTTTAAAGGCTGGTCTACAAAAAACACCAGTCCAAGGAGCTGGTTTTCCCAGCATGCTATCTTAGACTGGTGTATGTTGTTTTTATTACTCGTATCCATCCTTCTCGATTGCATTAGGCCTTTGTTAGCATAGCATAAGGTTTGTTTTCCTCTCATATTCAAAGCCATTAATCAAACATGGCAGTGAATCTCCTCAGAGGTTTGGGTTTGGGCAGTGTTCGTTTCTTTGAGCAGTAATCGCTGTACTGCACAGTCTTCTGCTCTTTGAATTTAAAAAAGGAAAGAATGCTAAGGTTTAGCTACATCGCGTGTATAGCGCGACCTGTCATGCCGTGTTTATCTTAGCTGTTTCCTCTTTGCTGCCTGAATGGGGAGCCAATTAAACAGCACGGTTGGGTTTGATTGTGTCACGATTCATTAGGCAGAATTAGCATCTGTGGAGGTTAGCGAGATGACTCTTTTGTCATTGTTTATTTTGTTCTGTCTCCTTCACTGGTTCGTTCATTAACCGCCATTCAGCTGAATCACTGCGATGGACAGATATTTGGCGAGGAAAAGTATGAATTTAGTTAAGCAAACAGCAACTAGGGTGATATGCATCGATCAGATGAGTAAAGATATGATACATCAACGCAATGCATAAAATATTTAAGATTTTGAAACTCCTCTTAAGCACATCTGCATGCAATGTCCTAAAGGAAAACCTTTAGAAAGAAATGCTTGTTTGACTGTTAAAACATGTCAAGTTGTCAACAAATATTCAATAAGTTTATTTTTCTTTATTTTCAACACCTCAAGTACTTAATTTGTTGTGTACGTCCTAACAGAGACAATGTTACATCACTGCATTGTCATCTCATTACATTGTAAAAAAAAATCACCCAACTCTTTTTAAACTTGTGTACGCTTTTAATTACTTACTTAAAAATCTTAATACTTAATTCAAAAATATATTTAACTGAGCTTCGCTGTTTATGTGATATTTAGCATAATATTTAAAATGACTTTTGACTTTGAAAAAAACTGTAAATGTAACAATATTATGCTGTAAAATTACATTAAATGTCACATTAAATTTATTACAGTTTTTTCACTATACTTGAGTGAGAAAACTTACTGTTTACCAATTAATAGTGGCATTTTTATAGTCTTTTACCGTTAAAATTATGTTTATTTTAAGTGCTGACTGGTTTTGCATGGGTAAGTACAAGTGGCATTTTCTGAAGGAAATGCAAGATTTAATATTTTATGATTAAACATGGCCTTTGAGGGTTTTTGCTGAGCAGCAAAACACACTCGTATTTGTCTTCAGATGAAGTTGGTCGTGCTAGTCCAGCCTTGAATGACACTTCAGATGCCATACAGTGGAAAGATCAACACCTTCACTGAAGAACATTAGGTAAATAAACATCTCTGAGAGAGAAAAACATTAGTTCATCCTGTTTCAATATGACAAATAATCTAACATGGCACTTTTGAGCTGCGCTGAAGTTCAGAGCAGTGGAGCTTGGCTGCTTTTTCTCTTTCTCTGTAGGTATGTTCTCATGCGGTGTGTGTGAATGTGTTTGGCGTGTATAGTTACATGTGTGTGTGTGTGTGTGTGTGTGTGTGTGTGTATTAGCGTGTGTCCGGAGCAGCGTGCCCGCGGGTCACTCCAGAGATGAAACAGATAAGGTAATTGGCTCTAATGAAATCCAGACCTAGTCCAAACCTGTTCAGCTTCTCTCTCTCTTTCACTTTGTTTTCATTCAAACCCATTTATTCATTTCTTCTTGTCTTTCTCCCTCTCACGTTCATGTACGTCTGTTTGAAGTTCGACTTCAGCCTGCTGGGCCCATTGCCATGGAGAGTCTAATTATCGCCCGTGTGCTGTCGTGGAGTTTACGGCACAGGAAAACAGTCATTACGCATTCGATCCATTTTCTTTTTTTAATGTGGTGGGAAGGTTGAAAGGTCGCCAAAAGGAGGTGCAGAAAAATGTCTGAAACTCACAAGCCGGGATGGGAACCTCACTGAATATCATGATTAATGAAAGGTGATATGTGTCGTGTTTTTCTAAGTTAAAATACCTCCCTATCTCAGCGTATATATGCAGAGATAAAAGTTATACATTCATTGGATGATACACTGTGGTGTTTCTTTGTTTTTTGTGCTTAGTTGGTTTGAGCCCAGCATAGCAACAGTGGCTTAACCAATGGTGTGAGTTTGGAGGACGGACTGTTTGTTTGAACAACCAATGACAGATATTAAGGAAACCTATTTGAAAACAATCATTTTTGCATTTCGGTTTTTCACCGTGTGACAGTAATGCTGCAGAAATAACACACTGCACCTTTAATTATTCAGTTATCTGCAGCTGTTTTTATGTTAGTAAGTATTTTTGAAACGATTCACTTAAAAGTAATAGTTCTTAAGAGTCACGCTACATTTGTCCAAAGCGACTTACTGTGCATTCAGGACATGCATTTTTATTTTTTACAAGTATGTGTGACTTCTTGCACTGCTAATGCAACAGGAACTCAGCCACACTATTAAAAAATAAAAATCAATTTAATTCACTGTATGTCAGTATGTATCAGAAATTTACCATAAAAATATAGTATATAACATATTTTTTTAGGGTTTACAGATTGAACTTTATAGTAAAAAAAAAAAAAAAAAAAAAGATTTAACAGTAAAATACCAACTTTACAATACAACCTTCTTAAGTATTATTTTAATTTTAAGTACATCACACGTCAAAATCATGGTAGCGCATGCCTCTAAAATAATGCAATAAATATACATTTCCAACATTCTTCAAAATATCTCATTTTTTGTCTCATTTTTCAAGAGAAGTTTGAAAGAGAAAGATCTGTTTTGATAATCATTATTAAATCGTCATTTTGGGGGTGAACTATGCCTTTAATGCAACTGAAAGCTTTGGTTTGCCTTCATCTGCATTTTAACATTCACAAAAAAAAAAATCATAAGGCAGTGTTGGGAGGACAGCAGAGAAAAGAAGGCGGAAACAATTATTTTTTTCATTAACCATAGTTTGGACATTCAGTTAAATATGTCAAAAACAGAACGTAATTACGGGTTTTAATGAAGACAAGGTCAACAAAACCTAAACTCACTGCCATGAAGCCAAGAGCTTGCCATTGTGTTGTTTGCATGTTGCTATGATCATTTGAGTGGTTGCTAGGTGGTTATTTAATCACTGCAGCGCAAATGGCATTGGATGAGTTACACAAACATAGTTTAATTCTCCAGATTAAAGCTTGAAATCTTAACCCTAAGTATGAGCAATAGTAAGAGTGATGCTTGACTGAGCAAACACCACTAAAAACTAATTTTACATGCAAACAGATCCCTGGGAAGAAGGAGGAACGGAGACCTAATGAGGAAGGATATACAATGCCCCGCTGAGACATAAAAACCCAGTTTGGGCTTTTAAAACCTCTTATCTGTCCACAACCTTTAACTTGAGCTTCACACTTCGGTGTAGTCCTGTCGGGCCCCCGCGGAGGAGCTGAGGGTGCGAGGGGCTCTTTTACCCCTGCAGGGGGGTGATGAAGTGCTGGAGCGGCGCTTGTTGTTGGTTGAGACGGCATGGGGCGATGGACCATCTGTTTCAGGTTCTCTGTCTTTACTTTTCTCGTTCCCTCTGGAGTAAATGGTGCATGCAGAGCAGCAGGAGGTACCTGCTCCTGACCTCCAAAATCCAGCACCCTCGACTAGGAGATCTGGTTTTAAATCACATAAAATCAGCAATTCATGTCATGTTATTTGAAAATGTGAACTGGATTGCAAAGTTTGCGTTCATCTTTGAGATTGAGATTGAAATGTGAGTATGTAAACATACCCATTAACACTATTTAGAATATGCATACATAAATTAAGCTCATTATACAAACAAACATTGTTTCTGGACATTTTACCTCATTTTAAATGCATTGTTCATCCAAAACTGAACTTTTTTATTCTCCCTTATTTTCATTGAAACCAGACTTACTTTCTTCTACTAAACACAATGGATAATATTTTTTAAAGATGTCTTAAGTGTTTTTTCCCCCTTTTTTTTCTTTTTTTGTCTCCATACAATTAAAATAAAGCATTTCCCCAAAGCTTAACCCTATAAGAAGATTGTAGAGAACATTGGTGCCCATGGTTTTACTGTAAATGATCATAATATTAATGCTTAAAGATGGTCAAAATGAGAAAAACCTATTAACTGGTTAACTTTTCCTTTCTATATATGGTGGAAAAACTATTTAATGGACATTTCATGTAAATTTACAATAATAATAAAAAAAGAACAAGTCAAAACAGATAAATTGACATTTCTAGAGCAACAGCTCACATTTGATAATAGTTAAACATTAAAAAAAATCTTATTGTTTCTTATCTGTCTTGTACGTTAGGGTGTTATGTTACATTTTAAATTATAACATTGCAAATGTTCAATCTGTACAACTTCAAATTTTGGTTACGATCATGAGGATTTTGGGAAACACAGCCCAAACAGTTTTGTGAACAATGAATTGTTTACGAATTAGACACCGGCTGTTGGGAAAATGCTTAGTGATACTGAACCTTCATTTGAGAAGAGCAACCAAACCGAATCAGAGAGTTTGCAAATAAAGCTTCATGAATCTGGATCGAAGAGATCAGGTTTTAATTGACCCATAAATGAGGGATAATAAAAGTAGATCACTCACGTCTCAGGAATGTTTTTGAAACCAAGCATGGGAACAGGCACTAGTGAGAGAACCTGCATTAAACCAAAACAAACATCGAATAATTCCACTTCCTTCCCTCCTGAATGCAGAATGTGGAGTTGAATCCTTTCTTGTGGGTGGACTGCACGCAAGCATCCACATCTCCAAACTTCATTGATGGTTTTGACATTTCAAAATGTGTACACGACATTTTCTCGTAAAGGATAAAAAAACAAGCTCACTCATTCGGAAAGATTTTTCTGTACGATTTTTCGAACACAGAGCAATTTTCTTGTTTCCTCTAAAGTGTTCCGAGGAACAGACAGGATGTGAAACTGTTTGAATCACTCTCACAGTGAGTCGAGCAGTAACGCAATACACACTTAACATGCCACAGCAGTGACTCAGCATGAGCTGCTGTGCTTTTAACTGTCTACACAGGCAGCATCACTACTGACATGGATCCTCATAAGTGAGCATCAGACAGCTTGTTTAAAGTCCTCACAGTTTACTCAATAAACATATTACTGAAAATGGTTTGTAGAGCCACTTGGCAACATATTGACATTACATTGTGAAGTGCAATGAGACATTTCATAATATATTTTATTTTTTTATTTTTATAATATCTTAATTTAATATTATATATATATATATATATATATATATATATATATATATATATATATATATATATATATATATATATAAATAATGTGCATGCATGCATATTGCTAACCGATTTTTGTTTACTGTTTAATGCAAAGAGAATTTCATGTTGATCTTAAATTCAAAATCTAAGACCTTTGTGCATGTATGTATGTATGTGTGCATGCATGCACACATCTAGGCAGTGATTTTGGATATATACACACATTACAAATATATATTTCAAATCAAAAGCCCAGGTGTGTATGCATGCATGCATGCCTGTATGCTTTGTTTTGAGCCTTGACACAATGCATGTACCCTGAGCAAACTGGCTGACACACTGAAAAGAAGCAAGAATCATGCGCTCATTATGAACTTTACACACGTGTGTATCTGTTTAGCATTTGTGTCAAGGTGACACCAGTCAACGAGGCTTAATGAAGCCTTGAAGCTCTGCCCTGGAGGGGGGCAGCACAATGTTTGGGGGTGTCACTGAAGGCTAATTACCCCCCAGGGGGATGCTGGTCTGCATTTACCCCCCACAGATCCCCTCCGGGAGAGCTTGACAAAGATGCATTAAGCAGATCTTTAAAAAAAGAAAAAGCCTCTCTGAGACGTTAACCTCCCCTGACGCCGCGCAGCGCAGGACTCGCTGCTTTAGCTTGTCAGAATTTAATACACATGAGTAAAGTACATCTCATGCAGCATTTCCAACAATGAGCTGATTCAGAAGAAATGCACTTTCTATCTCTATGCACATCACATCACTATAGCTGAGTTTGACGACCAGTTCACCTTCTGACAGAGTCTTCATCAATGTCTACATAACTGTGCCTCATTAGAAAACAAATGCCCGAACAAAACAAGCCCTCTCCGCCTAAAACATCAAGGAAAGTTGTATTTCTCATGTTATGATCCATCTTTCTTGTTTTATGCTGGGATTAAAGCCTTTATTATTAAGTTTCACTCAACTAAATTGCATTGTAATCTCACTTAAACCAGCAAACCATCATTGGACGTTTTATTTTTGTAACATTTTATTTATAAGAGAAAGATGGGAAAGTGTGACTGGGAACTTGACTGATGTGCTGAAACATGCACAATACTTTAACCGCTAGGCCACCACTGCAACCGTCTCTCACTTTTCTCCGTTTTGGATCAATCACCAGCTTGTCCAAGGCTTCAAGTCTGTCTTTCCCGCTGGCTTGACGTGTTAAACATCCAGATCACACCACAATTATGCTAATTCATGCTGAATCTGTGAACCAAAACCAAACCGTGGACCTGGAGAACAATGTGCAGTGTTTGTCAACCAAGAACAAAACGTCCAGCGCTGTGCGTCTGATCCAGAGCATCAGATTTTCCTGGCGAGGGGCGTGAAAACGCTTCAACGGAAATGCCGAGGGCTAGCTTCAGGGTCCAGTCTAATTAAAATATTTCACTTTGCAAAGTTTCCAGTGGATAGATTTGACCTGGTGTGTATTCCAGCTATTCAGGGGAATAAAGCAGGGCAAATGCACGCTCATAACTTTCTGTTCCAAGCAGGGATCTGATCCAGAAGAGAAACAGAGGAAGTCTGAGGGGAGTTGGCTTCATACATCTTACTGAAACAGGTCAGCAAGCGACTCCTTTATGTTCTCTTGTTCCTAAAACATCCTTCATTTCAGTCATGATGTAGGGATGTTACTTCAACTTTGTGCACTTTTTTTTCCCAGTGGTTGTTTTTTGTTGAATGTAGTATGTAGGTCACATTAAACATTTATAGTCATGCATTTAGAAAACGCTTTTATCCAATCAACCTACATAGCATCAATGTACTGTAGCAAGGTAGAGTGTACTTTTCTTCATCATCTTCATCGTTTATTTCTACTACATTTCAAATGTCTTTAAGATAAGATACTTAGCTAGTAGTTTTGTTGTTAAAAAATATTTAATTTTATATATACTGCATATGAAATATGAAACGTGAAGTGTGAAGAAAACTCTTCTAATCAGAATTGTTAGTGTGCATCACGTCCATATTCTCAAGCTGTTATTTTGCCAAATAATGCACTGTCTATTTCGTGTACATAAGAAATCGAATGAACCTTAAAAGGGAAATGGAGCTGATCCTTTTATTGCAAGGATGTTTAAAATGTCCAAATATAATTTCCACGACAGAACACTAATACATTTTTTAATGATATTTCAAGAAGAAAGTTACAAGAATTTATCTGTGATGTGTGTATTTTCACTGCTGGATTTTCTTAGTATGCAAATAAATCAAACAAGAGCATCTTAAATGTGTTTTAAGGTTCAGTTTAATTTACAAAAGCACGCACGGTAGAAGAAACCCCTCTCCATCACTGAAATCTATTGGACAGCAACAGGATGATTTAAATCAGAGCTTTCTCTTTACTTTGCATTGTGTTTACCCTCTTCAGACAGGCCGAGAGTTATTTAGGGGGCAACCAGCAAACACAAATAAATATCAGACAACAGCTCTTTTATCCTGCATGAGAGCGTGTGATGTCTTTGTGTACTGCGTTCTGATTGGCTGTTTATTTTCTCAGAAACCACAGGTAGATGTGGGTGGTGTCGCTCTGGCACGTGACACAGAGGGCATTACAGCTGCCTGGGTGGTACATATACACAATAACCTCACTATAACATCGCCAGAAACACAACTACAGGACCTGAGGACCAGGACAAACCGGTCGTGACCAGACACTGGCGTAATGCACTTTTGTGAGGCTTTACATCAAGTTATTCTTTATTTACAGACACACCCAAAGTGATTTACACAACTTTTTTTTTTTTTTTTTTACTACTGGCACAATCACTGCATTGGGTTTGAACCTACTACCTTTTGATTTACTAACCAGAAATGCTCATTTCTTCACTTGCAACATAAAGTTGGTTTCAATCGGCAACTTATTCTGTCCAAGAACTGCCACGAGTTGACTGACATGTAAAGAAACCAACTTTTTTCGTTTTGTTATAACGTGCCATTTTGGGGCGGTTTTATACCACATTAAGAAACCAGCGTTGGATAAACTGAATTAAATATGCCGACCCACAAAACAACATCCTGCCAAAACTTGCTCAAGTTATGAAAAATATCTTGCATTGCTGTTATTGTGTGGGACGAAATCGTGCACGCCATGTTTGTGCATTTTTAAGGTTTCCACAAAGGGATTCTTATTTATATAAGACTTTATAACAGAGAGTCTTGATTCTTTATTCACAGATGTTATTATAATTTTTTGACTAAAGGCACAATTGCTGCTTTTGGGGTTTGACCCTACAACCTTTTGGGTTACTAACCATAATCCTTATTTATTTATTTTAACTTGCAACATAAAGTTGGGTTCAGTTTGCAGCTTATTAACAGCCACTATGTTGTATGCATGTAAAGAAATGCATATCTACTTCTCATTGGGTTTTTACATGTTGTTTAGGTGCGGGTTTATCTGAAATATATTATACCAAAGTAAACTCAAATATGCATACCACAAAACAGCATGCGGCCAAATCTTTCATATTGCTCAAGTTTTGAAAATGTCTTGCATTCCTTTTTTTGTGTGGGATGACTTTTAACACCAATAAAATGTCTTGGTTGGTCATGTCTGTGCATTTTTAAGATTTCAACACTGGGTTTCTTATTTAGGAGGCTTGTTTGCATCAAAACAATCAATGGTCAAAGAGAAAAAAGATGTCTCTGAAATGTGGTGGTAATGTTAATGTTTTGCATCTTACTAGAAAACTAAGCCACATTTTAATTGCAGAACTTTGTATATATCAGACAGGGCTTTTATTAATGCAACGCATGCAAAGAAAGTGACCATGCTGTGCATAATATACTGCAGACAGCAAGCACAATCTGGTATTGCTGTGGCTGAATGATCTGCAGTTCTCCGTCTGCACTGAATATGAAAGAAATGTAGCGTGATGAATCTCTGAACACAAGATCTGGCTGCTCATAATCATTTAAATATGATCAGAATCTCCTCTGTGTAGGATCGGAGCGTAAGAGCTGAATCCATGTGTTTCCGCTCTCAGAGCAGAACCCAGTAAATCAGAGATGAAAAGGCCTTCGCTCAAATCAAATCGAATATTAATCTAGTCCTCCAGGATGGACACGCTCTGTTGAGCTGAGCAGTGTGAGGCATCATTGTGTGCTAGAAGTTTCCATCGAGCCAGAGTTAAAGCAGCATGTCGTGGACAGTCTCAGATCAACAACCGTGTTACCAAACAGTCCAAGAATACACCACTACAGCTGACCTTTGACCTCACTGCACCATCAAAGAGTCGTCAAAAGTCAATATTGTGTTTAAACCCTCTTGTTCTGTCAAGTCTGACTTTATTGTGTGGACGCCAGAGGCATAGAATATTATTATGATGATGCTAAAATGTTGATTATAAGATTAGGAAAACTACAAACTAATAATGTAATGGTTGAATTAAAAGAATAATAATATCTGTGCTCACTTCAAGATTAAAATAAGACATTTTAATTTCACTTCAGAATGATCTCAGGAATGGTTTGCTCTTTCCTACAAAAACACCTGTTTATTTATTTATTTATTTTTTTATAGAATTTAACTAATCTTACGATTTTTCTCAATTGTTATGCATAACAAAAGCATGCAGATATCTGAATTTCTGATGAACGGTTTTTTTTTTTTTTCAGATTAATTCCATAAAAAATATGAAATGGAAAATTTGCCTTTGGTTTAAATTTAAGATATTTATTAGATGACAGCTGTTAAAGTGTAATTTTTTCCATTTCTAAACGTGACAAAATAAACAGAAATGAACGCATTTTTACAGTTTTCTTCTGACTTTTTGACATAATTTCAGTGCAATTTTGTTTGATATGCATTTTTATTATATAACTGTCACTGTTCTTTTTTTTTATTTTTTTTTGCATAGTTTTCTACCTACAGTTTGAAGCCATGCTGATGCATTAATCTCTTGAAAGGCTTTTAGATGTTAAATCAATGTCAAAGCCATCGGGTCACACACATAAAGCAGCAGCTGTGCAGGCGCGCGCTGTGTATCTCACCCGGATCAGGAATCTCATGCAGTCAGTTCCACAGAAGCGCGAGCTGCTTCCCCGCTTCAGACTCGAGATTAACACAGCACGATCATGCTCGTTTGAAGATGGCGAATTGATTCAGCTCGGTGAATCTTTACGGCCCTGCAGGTCAGAACTGATGCTTTTACCTCGACATTCGTCAGATCGTTTAACTGGATACACCCCTGCTTTAACACTACATTGACGATCATGCAGAAGGCCTAAATAAACTGCAGTCATAATGCATGCTTGATTTTGCAGTGAAGGTATTTTATTTGTTTTCTGTGCATGCATAAAAAACAGGAACATTGTATTCGAAATAATTATAATTATTTATTTGAGTGAAAAGTTGGCAAAACACAAAATCGCAGTATATCCATGTTCAGCCCGACAACTTGAGACACACCGAGTTCAAACCGAGTCCAAATGATGCAAAGTTTTACAGAAATAATTACCACAAGTATTTCCTGATGAAATCCCTGAAATGCTCCAACAGAAATCCCGAATCCTTGCATTTTACTCGTCCATTTTGCATTTGAAAACACACAAAGCCAGGTTTATCATCCCATCATCATCCCATCGAGTCGAACCTCTTTATATATTTGTGTCAGACTGTGTGCAGTGAAGGCGGGTCTGTGCAACTCAGCATCTGCTCTATTCACGTGACGTTAAGAAAAATATGAACAACATCTGGTAGAAATAAGTTTGATTCAGGTGCCTGAGCTCTCGCTTTTGCTCTCTCTCTCTCTCCCTCGCCAAGTCCCCAAACTCCTGGATCCAGGCGCTGTTTGAAAACCGATGCAAACGTTTGGAGAGATCCGTGACGGCTTCTGGAGCTCGTAAAACTAGACTCCTACACTGCACAAACTATTGCATGTATTATTAGCATATACCAAAACCTCCCGTTTCATCGTTTTTCATTTTAAAATGCATTTTAATTAGCCTATTCTTAATTATTCCTTTAATTTATAGATTCAGTACAAGAGTCTTGATTGTAAAATGTTGGTTTTGACCCGCTCCACCTTTCCGTGACCTTCCTGACCCCTCGGTTTTATAGACATCTGGGAATTCCATGTATGTTTGGAGCCCGTCAAATAATTCCTCACAACATCCTAAACGCTTTTGCAGAGCTCCTGTCATATGCTCTCCTTTTGGGTTAAAATACCCGCGCAAAGCGACACAAATGTCTTCATAAGTTTTTTTTTAATGTTATTCTTTTCCTGGCGTGTTAGAAAAAGCATGCAAACATCATTTCTGTGTAACCCATTTTGTCCATTAGACCCATTTTTTATTTTTACTTTTGCATTTATTTAATTTAGCTTTTTTTTAAGCATTACTGCCCTTTTTTTTATAACAAATAACAAGATAAGAATCAGTTCTGATTCATTTTAATTTTCTAAATGCTTATGTGTAAATAGTTTCAAATGCTTTCCTTTCCTTACTTTCCATACCAGCATCTTAATTAGAAAAACAAACTGCAATATTTAAATGAGCTGAGTAGTCCTCTATCTATGTGCCGATGAGAGTCTTTCCTTCTAGAACTAATCTTTTTAAAAATACATTTAATAAAAAACGGGCAAATCAGCATTTTTTTTTTTAAATCACATCGAATAATTATTGAAGTCGTTTATGTGCAAAAGCTTATTTTCGTTTGTAGCCTGCATGCTTATCAAATCCATAATGCATAAAACTGCAATAACAACATGCTAAAATAAGTACGTTTTCAAACCATGTTTTATTGCAGAAAATATACACATATTTACATCGTATTTAAAATAGGAAATGCATAGACACCAGATCTATTCTGCATTCTGACAATCAGTAATAAATAAATAAATGTTATTTTTATTAGGACCAGTCAAAGATAGTGTTATGAGCCGAGTTTCTTCCATATTTCCTTCATTCGTTGAGTAATAAATATGACGCAGTTGCTGTCAGAAGCTCTGTTGGTCTTCAGAAAGAAGCACATGTTTTCCACATCCACCGTCACAACAGCACAGATCTGATTGTAATTCCTGCACAACTGTAAGTGCTGCAACGACGTCATGACGCTCCAGAACCTTCCCTTTATAATCCTTATGCTCGCTCTTCCAGTGAGTTCAGCTCCTCTGAATATCTGAAGAAACAAAGATGAAAGAGTTGAAAAATCCACAATGCAATATAGTTATAATAATAACATGCACTTAACTGAACTCTTTTTTTTTTTCTTTTCTTTTTTGTATAGGCCTACGAATAAATAACGTTTTGCAAAAAAGCCCCGAAACTTTGGTTGCATGAACAAGGAAGAAATTATTAATTCTAAATGATTAACTATGTTAAATGCAAAAGTATCCTTATTATAGAACCATGCTTTGAAAAGACAAAATGCACAAAGATTAGTTTAGTCATAAAATGCTCTTGAGGAACATACAGCAGGTAAAAGTTTGGACACATCTTGAGATTTCAGCTCACTGAAATTCTCATCACTGTCAACTCAAATTCTATTTCTAAATAAATATACAGGGGGTGACATTCGGGTCACTTTTTACCATTATACTGAATTAACCCTATATTTTTGTCTACGTGAAACATTTAACACGAGCTTTAGGTCTTAAAATTTTTCAAAACGAATGTGTCCAGACTTTGTGACTGCCAGACTGTGAACACTTTGAAGGAGAGGACTTGTGAAGTTTTGCATCGCGTACCGTGCTGCACCGACAGCGCGCGTCAGTGCGTCAGTGGGATTGTTGACATGGACCACGGCGCCCTCCATTCTCCAGACGGAAAACGCGTAACTGAGTCTCTCAGTGCGCCACGTAACTGCAGCTGGACATTTTGGAGTCCAGCTCGTCGCCTCTGCAGCACCTGGTACAGGAAATCAATGTACCGAGACGCGAGCTTTGAGCGTCTGGATTTTGCTGCAGCTTGTCCGAGGGTAACGTGGGGATGATTTTGCGCAGCGACGCGAACGCCTCGTTTAGAGACTGAGTCCTCTGACGCTCACGGCACGTTCGCCATGACGCGCTGCGGTCTGCAGGTCCTCCAGAGACTGAGGGCTGCCGCTAACGCTGCCGCTTACGCTGTTGCTGCACTTCTTGCTCCGGCTTCCCAGGCGTTGGGCTCTCCGCGTCCCCGACGCTCTTCCTGCTCTGGCGTCTTTTCCTGCTGCTGCGCTTCTGCTGTCTCCTGTCTGGCTCCTCCTCGCTGTTCCCCAGGCTGTCCACTGGAGACTCCGGGGAGCTGGGCTCCTCTTGCATCGGCTCTTCTTCAAACATCACCTCTGATGTTTGGAGAACGTAAGTGATATAGTTTCCTTCTGTCCGGCGGAACGGGGTCCCTTGCTCCTTTTGTGCGTCACGGAGGTGTTTCTCAAACTTGAAGGGAAGTTTGGAGTCTCTTATAGTCTGGAACGCGCAAACTTTTTGGGGTGGCCTGCGATTGGACGAGAAGCGCGGGTGACGCAAGAGGGGGGAGGCGGGAGAGGAGCGCGATCCAAAAGGTTTGCGTTATACAAGAAAGCGTTCTTTAACGCGTTTAAACGAAACACAGCGTACGCGCCAATGACAACATTCGTTCTGAAACCAATGTTGATGTTTATGGAATTCAAAAACGGAATAGAATACAATCTATTTTTGCATTTTAATATATTGCCAAACATATTAAAAATGATTTAAAACATCCATCATGTCAAAACAGTGAACGTATCAGTGTGCTCCAACCAAAATACTAAAAATAACTTTCAATACTGAAACGTACGATGACAAATTTATTGTAGACTGGTGATTGATTTTGATGCATGAGCTGATGAACTGATGAAATATTTAACTTAATATTCATGATGTGCAATACAAAATAGAAGTAAACTAGATATAACATGTTTGATTGAATGCATTTCTTAAAAAAAACACGCTCAAAATACTCAAAACATAGTCAAAACCATCAAGTAATATCATAAAATACTGAAACGTTCAGCACTTAATCTTTAGCTATTTTGCCAGCCCATTAGAGTGATTAATATGTAATCATTAAAAAGCTGGACAGATTTCAGTGTGGTTTCTGGAATGAGCAGAGAGACTTTGATTTGCGATCTGGAAATGTTGGACCAAAAATGCTCTTAAAAAGTTTAAAGTGAAGGTTTTCTTTGGTCTGTAGCGATGCTTTACGTTTAAAGCATTAATCATGCCGTTAATGTATTAATATAATTTACTAGCAATCTGCGCGCTGGCAGTTGTGAAGAACTGTCATTGGTCTCCGCCAGCGGGCTGAAATCCACTTCAAGTCACTGTAAAAAAGAAAAGAGCGAATCTGGGTTGGCTAAGTAGACCTCATTGTTTATTTGAACGTGTTCTGAAATGCATGTCTGTGTTAGTGTTATTGCAGAGTCAGGTTTCCTTCTGCAGCGTTTTCATACGCAGCGGGTCGCCGAGCGCAGACGACGCGCAAACTGTGTGGCCGCTGCAGTCCAACACAAACACCCGAAGCGTCTCCTTTGTCTGCACAAACTGACATTTCTGTAAATGTTATATAACACAGCAGCATTATACATTCAAATTCAAACCACTAAGAGGCTTCCAATGTCGCAAGACCGCGGGAACGCACCCTTTTGAGTAAGAATCCGAGGTTTAAAGATTCCGCAAGGGGGCGCACTGACGAAGCTTATCCAAGCGTGCCATCGTGCGTGAAAGCGCAGCACACATTCTGTCGGTGACGTGACTTCAAGATTCACCCGGAAACACCCTGAGGACAGAGAAATATATTTTATTTTAATGTACATATAAAATGACTTGGAATTGTCTGTTTAAAAATGCAGAAGTAATTCAAAAGTGTCCATACAGTCATTATGGCATGTGCAGGCGAATGCACCTGCTCTTGGTTTACCTGCGATAGGTGTTTATTAAGATCTTTCAAGAGTGCTGAAGCGAACCTACATATCTACATACAAAATAATTCGGTGTACAATTTTCACTGAAAAATTTATTTCACAAACCATTACAAACAAACATAAATTTTGAAGTAGAAAAACTGATAGCATTTCTTGTCAAATATGCTATACTTTTTGATTTACAGCTATAAAAACATTTGTTTATTTAATATATATACATAAAAAAACACTCAAACATCATCTCAGAAATCCAAAATAAATAAAACAATTTATATATTTATAGACAATTCCTGTTGGAAATTTATCATAATTTGGAATCAATAATAAAGGATCGCTAATGTTATATATATATAATTGTAACGGAATCCACCTCAAAATCCAAAACAAATGCCACAATTAATCTACAATTTCTGTTAGAAATGTAACATATTTGGAACCAATCCTAATAACAGTTCTATTTTACAGAAGGTTCTTTATAGTGGAAGACAGTTCTTTAGATTTTTAGAATGTTGTTTATAAAAAAAAAAATGATTCTTTTTAGAACTGTTCAAGGTTCTTAAAAAGAAAAAAATCTGCGAAATAGTCTTTTGAAACTTTTACTTTTACAGCCTTACATAAATGCTTTTCCAGTCCATATTTTAATGATTAACCCCAGCATACAGAGCTCACGCCATTAAGGTAGGCCAAAGTGACAGAGAAGTATTTTTTATAATCAATACTTTTTTCCATAATAAACTTTAAATACCTTGATGAAGGTCCATCTTAACAATGTGACTGAAACACTGACTGTTAGTTCAGTTGTTCTCGAGTATGTTCGTCATAAAGATATCTATCTATCTATCTATCTATCTATCTATCTATCTATCTATCTATCTATCTATCTATCTATCTATCTATCTATCTATCTATCTATCTATCTATCTATCTATCAATCATTCTACTCATTCATCCATCATTCTATCTATGCATCCATTATCCATCTTTTTATCCATTTATCCATCCTTTGTTCATCATCCATCCATCCATCTGTCTATCCATTCATTCATTCATACATTCATTCATCGTATCATCCAACCATTGTTCTATCCTTTTATCCATCCATCATTATATCATACATTTTTCTAGCATTTTTTTGTTCTATTATCCATCCATCCATCCATCCATCATTGATTCTATCACCCATCCATTGTTCTACGATACATCTTTCTATCATTTATTAATTTTTTATTGTATCATCCATCCATCCACTGATGTATCATTTTATCCATCCAACCATCCTTCATTCTCTCCATCTATGATTAATTCATTCTATCATCCATCCATCCATCCTATCATCCACTGATCTATCTTTTTATCCATCCATTCCATCCATCCTTAATTCTCTCCATCCATCATTCATTCCTTCTATCATCCATCCATTGTTCTATGATAAATCAATCATTTAATAATTTTTATTCTATCATCCATCCACTGATCATTTTATCCATCCATCCATCCATCCTTCATTCTCTCCATCCATCATTAATTAATTCTATCATCCATCCATCCATCCATCCATCCTATCATCCATCCACTGATCTACCTTTTTATCCATCCATCCATCCATCCATCCTTCATTCTCTCCATCCATCCATCATTCATTCATTATATCATCCATCCATCCATCCATCCTATCATCCACTGATCTATCTTTTTATCAATCCATCCTTAATTCTCTTCATCCATCATTCATTCCTTCTATCATCCATTCATTGTTCTACAGTACATCCTTCTATCATTTATACATTTTTTATTATATCATCCATCCACTGATCATTTTATCCATCCATCCATTATTCTCTCCATCCATCATTAATTAATTGTATCATCCATCCATCCATCCTATCATCTATCCACTGATCTATCTTTTCATCCATCCATCCATCCTTCATTCTCTCCATCCATCCATCCTATCATCCATCCACTGATCTATCTTTTATCCATCATCCATCCATCCCTCGTTTTCTACATCCATCCTTAATTCTCTCCATCCATCCATCATTCATCCATTCTATCGTCCATCCACTGATCTATCATTTTATCCATCATCCATCCTATAAAGTCCTCCAGGTGTCCAGGACTCAGACTTCAGATCTCTGACCGCTAAATGCAGTTTCTGATGCAGCAACATTTGCACATGGCAGTGGATCAGTGGCGAAGCGTTTGGACGATGAGTGTGATGTGAAATGCTGAGGTAGAGGAGCAGAGAGATGCGTGTTGGAGGATGTCCCAGAACACAGTCAGCGGCTGCTGATTTATGTGGTCTCAGTTCGTAAGAAAAACTCATGCTGATGTGCTAAATACAGACAGAAACCAAAACACTCCATCATCATTAAAGACTGGATGATGGTGGCATGACCTCACCGTGCCAGAGCAGATCAAAATCTGTTTATGTCCAAATGACTTACGTTTCATTGAGAAGAAAGAATGAAACAGTCAGTATTTTATTTAAATATAATGCTTTACACTCTTTCTCACGCAGTTTTTCTGCCAATTTAGCAGATGATACTGTAGGTGCTTTTATATAACAGTTCAATATAAAGAAGCTATTAACCAGTAACTGATTATCAGACACAAAAATAGAAGCT